>NW_019738954.1:70232-83610 GCF_002891405.2 Cryptotermes secundus | reverse complement strand
CGCAATTGTTTGGCAAGAAAAGGGATCACAGTCCTTGATCATCCTCCGTATTGGCCAGATTTGGCTCCAGCAGATTTCTGGTTGTTCTCAGAAGTTAAGTTGGCGGTGAAAGGAGACCGTCACGACACCATCCAGGGCATCCAAAGGGAATCTACCGCAGTTTTAAATGCGATTCCACAAAAGAAGTACTGTTTTCGAAAACTTTTCAATCGATACCAGCCAGCTATGTATTGATTCAGAAGGAGACTGTTTTGAATAAAAAGAGTAAAATTTTAAAAATAATTCAGGTATTGTATTTTTAATGAACACAGTCCTAACAGGACCTGAACACGCTGTGTATACGTGTATAGCGCCTACTTAAATTATTATGAGCCGGGGTTGCGTAATCGGTATAGCGACTGGCTACGGTCTGGACGATTGATAGGTAGATATCTAGTCCCGGGAGGGGCAAGAATTTTCTCTTCTCCAAATCGTCCAGACCTCCAATGCAATGGGTATCGGTTTTTCCCAGGGGATAAAGCGGCCGGGGCGTGAACCTGGTCACTCACCCACGTCCACCTAGTGCCGAGGTCAAGAAAATGTGGGTCTATACATCCACTCCAAATACGCCTTCATGGCTCAGTGCTTAATATTTAAGCGCAAGGATAAGTTTACATTTTACCTTTACTTCAATTGCTGCGTTGCTGCTGCCGCTTAGGAAGTAAACATGAAGCCACAAAGGCTGGCGTAATCTGTTCATATTCCTCGTAACGCCTCCTCTGGTTTTCTTGTTAGTAACATTTCCTGTTTTCTTCGCTTCTCCTTCCACCTCTGAGTCTTCCTGGAAACTCCAACTTCCTCGTCTCCACCCCCCCCCACCCAACGGTTATATGTAGTCCATATTGTATTGTGCAGCGGGGCCAGCGCCCGAATAGGATAGTCCATATTTTTGAAACCCGTGTTCTCTGAAACACACGCTTGCATTGTATAAATAATAAGGGTCAGTTTCTTGGCAGAATGCCTCATCCTTTTCGCTTCGCCCCCTTATGGCCTTTAGCCTTGCTCCATATAGACGCTGTGGCTAGGACCGCCTGGTCTATTCTTGGCTCCGTGCCTGTTTCACGGGGTTAAATCCGTCCCAAGTTTCTTGCGACATTTTTTGAAAAACAAAAGTACTTAGCTTGTGTTTCTTTTTTGTTAAACATGCACGAAAGAAATGCAATTTTAATTATATTCTGCTAACGTGGCCAGAAAATGATTTATGCTAACATCCCTTATGTGTTATCTTTGTGGTAGGAGTAGCTGTTTCCTTGAACCTTCGCAAAGGATCATTGCTTACACTTTCGGTTCATTTTTGTGAAGCACATGTTGTTGACACTGGTGCATCAGTCTCTAAATATACTCATCATGTGCACACACTACGCACTCTAGTCTTCCTTCACTTCTACCATGACGAAGTACGTATTGAGTTCCGCTAGAATGAGGAACAGCTGACAGGTTTGCCCTCGAGTCTCATAACTACTCAATTCCATCTTGGAATCTGAAAATTCATTGTAGTGTTTACTGGAGCCCCGTAATTTGTGCCTATCTTGAGCCAATTTATTCCAATCCACTCCCACACATCATATTTGTTTAATATCTCATTGAATATTATCCTCCCATCTATAACAACCTCTTGCAAGTGGCATTTCCTCAAATGTTTTCCTACCGAAATACTTTAATGCCTGATACATGCCCCACACATACCATTCCCTATGATTTCACCATCCTTATGTTGCATCAGTTTCGAATAATAAAATCTTCACCCACATTTTCTCTAGGCAGTGGGCTCACAGACGGCGGTAAGGCTATCAGTCTCACGCGCCAGCCGCCCTTTCTCCCCAGGAAGATTCCTGGTACTCATTTCTGTTAGAGGTTGAATCGACCCCAGGGTCATAATACGGCTGGAAAGATTAGGTAAATTGAAAAAAAAAAATCACCTCATCGGGACTCGAACTCGTGACCTTCCGGCTTGTAGCATAGTGCCTCAACCAACTACGCTACCGCGCCCCCCCATCCTCTTTACTAAAGGTAAAATTATCCCTGTGTTTAACTAATTAAGCACTACGCCATGAAGGCGTATGGGTGAGTGGAAGTATAGATCCACATTTTCTTGACCTCGGCACTAGTTGGAGTTGAGGGGTCAGCTTCACGCCCCAGCCGCTTTACCCCCGGGGAAAGAGCCCCCGGTACCAATTGGATAGGCTGTTGGGTGAACTGTCTGGACGATTTGGAGAAGAAAAATATTTTACCCTGCCGGGACTTGAAATCCAACCCCTCCGTCGTCCAGCCCGTAGCCAGCTATCCCGGCTCATGCCATACTCATTATTAATAAGGTCTATAACTATTTATATTGCCTTAGAAACATAAAATGATCTTCGTCGTTCAGATAAAAATATCTAATCAGAAACGATATGACATTAAGAATCAAATATTAGAACTAAATAATTTAATTGTCAAGGAATTTCTGTTTCTTTTCAGAGCAGAGAGCTGAGGGAAACATTTGAAGCTGGCTGGAGAACTGCATAATATGGCTGAGATGGGCGGGCTAACTAGCATGCATTGGAGAGATTACAAATTGCTTACAAAATTTTTTCCAGATATTAGAACACAAGAGAACACAAGAGACGCCATGAAGGTACATACTCAATACATGCAGAGGCAAGACGCTATAACTCTTACACATTAATATTTATTACAAAAATTCTTCCTATTTCAATATCATGTTTAGTTTTGTTGGTGTTTGTCTGTGTTTGATATGTTCCAATGTCGATTTGTACTACGCAACTACAGCAAGTGACTTGTAATTAAAATGCAAAATATGTTGTTATGGTAACACAGCTCTCTGGTAAAGAGAGTTTACAGGCCCTAACACATCTATGTACCGTAGGCGATTGACTGAATTGATACGTAATAAAATTACAATCGCTAAAGGGATTTGCTTTATGAAACGTACCATGGAATTGTAATGTTGGGTGTGGGCAAAATTTCCGTATGTAAATACAATTATAGAAGTAGAAATATTCTTTACATTTATTTATAACTATTCTTGAAGTTCTGCCGATTAATCCTGTCACATATTTATGTTTCATTGGTATTTTTGACGACACTGATCTGAAATATACTGCCGAGTGGCGCCGACACAACGGATTGAAAAGGGCCCCTTCTACACAATAATTGAACTTAATCAGAGGACGTACAGATGGAAAGAAACACAGAAACTTGGCAGGTAGTACAGTGGTAATCATTGTTCTTGTATTGGGGTATTTCTTGTAAACGGAAAACAACTGCGAAATATTACAAATGTAGATGAACGTTTTATTAGAGGGACAGCATGTATTCGGGAACAACATACGCAACGAAGAAGACAACAGAAAGGAGTATGACACACAGACCACAACATACACACACACGGATCATAGTGACCGCATATGCGTTAGCAACAAGCGAAAGCAGCGATTATCTCTGTATTTCAGCATTCTGTTGCAAATCTTTACTTAACGTCTATGTATATCACAGTCCGTCAATAATGCAACAATTGTTCAATTTTTATTCTTCTAATTTCAACATTTAACACTTAACACAACAATTGAACAATTGTTGCATTGTTGACGGACTGTGATATATATAGACGTTAATTAAAGATTACCTCGTTAGATTAATTTTTAACACCTGAAGATGACCACGTTGCCCAAAAACATGTAGTGTATTTTAAAATCTTTTAAAGTTGAAAATGTGATAAATTTTGTGGAACCTAATGTTGTATGTAAGAAGGTTAGTGGTCGAATCAGGCATGTCGCAGTTAGGGGAGAGATAAAAATTCTGAAAGAATTTTGGTTTCAAAACCAGAAGGAAAGAGACCACTTAGAGAACTTAGCATATGGGAAGGTTGTACTACGTAAAATGACTTTAAAAATAGGTTTCGGATGTGTATATTGGATTTAATTATCTCGGGGTATGACCAGTGGTGGGCTTTTTTGAACATGGTAATAAGTTTACTAATTACATGAAGGGTGGGAAATTTCTTGATATGCTGAGCGACTGTCAGCTTCTGAGGAGGGACCCTGCTCCATGAATATAATCAGGGGAACATGTTAACATAAAAACTTCGCGTTGTGAAAGCAACGAACAAGAGTGTTGAAAGGAAGATCTGCGTTTGGTCACCTTTAAAGCGAACCACAAAATATGGCTCCCCTTTTCGCAAGTCTCACCATCCTTTCTTTTTATCCAGTATCTGTAATGCAATCCCAGCCCCCAAAACACTGGGTTCTAAGCCGCTGTCTTTCTCTGTAATTGTCACCCTGAGTTAATATGAGAATCTACAACTAAAATGCTTACTTTGTCAATTTCGTTGTAATCTAATACCAAAACCTTTTTGCATGTCATTTCTGCTACCATTTTCCTATCTTCTTTCTGACACATGCCTCAGAGCTATTTAAGCTCTGGAACTTTTAGAAGGGAACTTGATCCAGACTTCCAAGTAAATCTGTTGAAATGCGGGCGGCATTAGTACATATCTTCGATATTAGAACGCCTGCTTACATGCTGGTACATGGCATGCATGGATGTATAGAGCACAAATACATACCAAGAAGTTCTAGGAAGAACTGATCACCTACTTTCCTTTCACTAAAATTTGAGTACTTGACACGCCAATTAGAAAAGAACTTTAGTATATATGCATAATGAAGTCAATAAGAGGCTGCAATGTTGGTATTACTGATAACGAGGGATTTATGACATGCCATTAAAGTGGCCTCGGGTGCCTTGATATACATATCAAGTTTCATGACGATTGATTCAGGCATTCAAGCAATATTAAGGTAATTACCTCAACAAATTTGGAGGCTGCAACATTGGTGTTCCTAATGGGAGGGATTTATGAAAAATACTGTTAAGGTGAGATCAGGTGGTATGATGTACATACCAGGTTTCATAAAGATCTATTTAGACGTTCAAACGTTCTTGGGGTTGGAGACCAGATACAGACCAACACAGGCAGCAAGGTGTTCCCTTAAGCCTAATTTATTTTTTAATATAAAGAAAAGGAGACTAGGAAACCGGTATAATTTCTCTTTTATAGCAATTGGAGAAAATTATCATAAGTTAATCCATCATAGGGCACTGTTCAGGGTTGACTTCATCCCGTTCGCATGTTTACACCATGATTATTGCATTGTTCAATATGTGACTGTTTTACCATTATTCCCGAGTCCTGCATGTGCGCACAATAAATTCACTGCGAACTGACCATTTATCACGTATGACCTTCGTGTTATTCTGAGCCACGAAGAATCCGTACGTATGTTTTCCATGCCGTCCGTAATGTTCATAAGAGTGTAATGAAAGCTTTTATTATGAGAAGTAACTTAGCAGTTAGCCGGTCACGGTAGCCGAGCGGTCTAAGGCATGCACTGTCTTCGCTCGCTCGGAAGCCGGGATCGTGGGTTCGAATCCCACTCAGGGCATGGATGTTTGTGTGCGTTTTTCTTAGAAGCCTTGCGACGAGCTGATCACTCGCCCAAGGTGTCCTGCCGTATGTGTAAGATCTAGAAAAGCCGAAGTGAACGGAGTTCATGGAGGTAGGCCTAGGCGCACTGGGGCTGTAGTGCCAAGGAAAAGAAAACGTAGCAGTTACTACAAGGATATCTACCTGTGAAGAAGTTTCTGAAGAATGCTGTCACCTCCATGTGTCCCGTGCGACTCGTTTCCTTTTCCATAAGTCAAAGTTCAGAGATTTTATGACGTCAACATGACCAAATAAAATCTAGGATTTCGTTTGCGTAGCGAAATTGCAGAATTTTCATAGATGCTTACACCGTCGATAAATTCGCTGTATTAGATCTCAAGGAAATTTCTTACAATGACAAAGGATGGAATAGAAACTAAACACGCAATTCTAGAGAATTTTTTGCATTACAGACAATATGGAAGTTTGGCCACGGATTTCGTGTACCTTTGCTCCGATAGTTCATTATAACAGTTAGTGCAGACAACTGCACTTCCTAGATTTTGTCTCATACTGTATGTAAGCGCTTCAAGTCGCCATATTTCACACCAGATATGTACAGTCTCATCCAAAATGACATTCATATATTATTAACCATATAACCCTTTTATTTTGCAAGATACATTTTCAGGAGTTCATTGGATTATACACAACAACATCATAAAGTTAAGGCAGATTATTTACTATATATGAAGTTTCAATATAAGAATTATAGATGCTGTATTTCAGCATCCTCTTGCACTATATACACCTGACTTTGGAGCTTTTGTGCCGTCTGTGTGCAACAGCGTTCACTATTCTTTCTTCATATTCCTTTATTGAACACTACAAATTTCGTTCTAACTGGCCATCTTCAGGTGTACATATTATGGTTAAGAATTCTGCTGCTCATATAATGCGACATTCTTTCCTCTTATTGTACTTGCCTCTGGTTGTTTTGGTTATGTGGGTTGCTTTTTCTATTTTTTTTTTGTGGCTGCCTTAAATTTTCTTGCTGGGTGGGACTTCCGTTGCACATAGACGGCACAAAAGCTCCAAATTCAGTTAAAATTGTGGAGCTAAAATTTCCTATATAAAATATACACGTATTTGCAGAGCGATAAGTGGTCCACAATAAGCCTACAGGGAAAAGAAATTAGAGTATTTGCAAAACTGTTACAGATAACAACATGAAATAACTTGAACACAGCATGGAAGTCTATGAAGTACATATCTATAGATGCTGGATGTATGCTCCATTAATTAGTTCTGTAAACGTCAACGCTATATTCGAGCTCGTCCAGTGCACCCCTCAACTGTGAATCACAGACGCTGGCTATCGCCTCTGAAATCCGCTCTCGAAATGACTTACATCGGAAGATAGCATAGTCGATATTCCATATATCCTTCATACGTAGAACTGGCTGAACCCCTTTCGCCGAACTCGTCTAGTGAAACCACAAGTAACACTGTGACTTTTGCACTTGAGATGCCATTTCTTTATAGTGATCGGAGCGCCACTCGTGGGTAATATTTTAAATCAGTTTTGACAACAAAACTTTAATAAATTTCCCTTCTGTTTTCATAATGTTTCATGTTTGTATCTGTAACTGTTTTGAAAAAATACATTAATTTATTCTCAAGCAAACCATTTGTAATAACCCTGTATAGTCTACGTAACCCAGAATAGAAGCAAAGGCGGTTACTAAATTCTACTATCTACCCAGCAAGAATTTTAAACTTAACTTTAACCGACTTTTAATCAATTAAACTTGATATATGTACACCAATTATTTTAACTGTATTAACTATTTTGTTCTAATATCTACAAATAGTATAAATATAGACTCTAAAGGGTTGTGACGATGGTGGATGACGAAGAATTACTGTTTTTTTTGGACTTTTTCCATCATCCGGAATTCTAGGTAATAGAGGGCACTCTAGGTAATGCAGGACAGTCTAGGTAATAGAGGATACTCTAGGTAATAGAGGATACGACGTTTCGGAAACTGGATCTGTTTCCTTCTTCTTTCTCACCTGAAGACGGAAACAGATCCAGTTCCCGAAACGTCGTGTCCTCTATTACCTAGAATTCCGGATGATAGAATGAGTTCAAAAACTCAGTAATTCTGTGTAACATAAATCTCTTTATGATATCGTAGCAACAACCTACATTGAAACAACTTGGCCATGTAAAGTAGCTCCTATAGTGTTAACTATACGCTCTGATGGCCAATAGTGGCCAGAACATGTAAGGAAAAAACTATTACTTACTTCCCCTAGTCTAGTTAGTTTTGATGGGCATGCACTTCTTATTTATATACGACCATTTATTTCTAAACGCCGTTCGCAGTGGCCGCGCACTCTGAGGCATGAACCGTGTTCTCCTGCTGAAACTCTGGGATCCCGGAATCGAATCCCACCCGAGACATTGATGTCTGTTTGTGTGTGTTTATTCTGTGTGTAGGTAGCGGCCTTACGATGGGCTGATCCCCCGTCCAAGGAGTCCTACCTACTCTCTATAGATTAAGAAACTGAAAAAGCGGCCAAGGTCCAAAATGGCTGTAGAACCATATATATATCTGTGTACACGGAGTTAGGTAAATATGGTCGGCCCTGCATTCATGCACCACATCATGAAGTCTTGGGCAGAAGGTGGTAATTTTTGTGACACGTGACTAAGCACAACTTAATGCTTAATGTATTCGAAAGAATTTATACAGTTGGGTCTTTTTGTAACCTGGACTTTTTGAATCATAAAATCCATTTTACCAGACAATGGTATGATTAATTACCGTTAAATTTCCGAAGTACAGGCGTTCGTTGTAATATATTTTCCGTAATGCGAACAACGGATAGGTTTTTAGAATATCGGACCGAGGAAGGATGTCACTTGCAAAGAATATAATGGAGCATTGATAGGGTCTGACGTCACAACTCCACTTCTGCAGTTGTATATTTATGTATCAGTGTATGATGTCAATTTCGATGCAATGTTTTGCCAAATATAACAATAAAATAATATGAGTCGTGGTGAAACCCTTCAAAAGATATTGGGGATATGTTTCGAATTGGAGGGGGGGCGGCACGGGTACTTCGCGAAGCGGAATCCAGCGTCAGTTTTAATGCAGTGTTTTGTATGCATCATTGATTCCCTGATTTAGTTAGGTTCGTAGCAAGCAGCCCTTATCGCATATTCCGGCCATAAAATACTAACGCACACGTTAATATGGAAATAATGGAAGGAAAGTAGGGGAGATTTTGCGGTGAGCAAGTGGAAGGTGCTGCTTCTGTTAGGAACAGCCTGAATCTTAAGGTGCTCTACGCCTTTCATGCTTTAATATGAACAGTTACACTCGTACTCTTGTGTCCATCAAGTGCTGAGGTCCAGATAGGCGGAGATGTACCTCCAATCCCCTGTACCTCTTCATGGCATGCTCCTTAGTTTTTCTTTTTAATTCGCTTAGTGGGGGAATATCCTACACGAAATAAGAAAACGGAAGGCTAATTGGATTGGTCATATCTTACGCCGTAACTGCCTTCTAAAAGAAGTTATTGAAGGAAAGATAGAGGGGCGAATAGAAGTGACCAGAAGACGAGGCAGAAGACGTAAGAAGATGCTGGATGACCTTGGGGACAGAAGAGGATATTTTCATTTGAAGGAGAACGCTCTAGATCGCATCAAGTGGAGGAACTGTTTTGGAAGAGACTGTGGACCTGTCGTCTTGACAGATTACTGATGAATGAATGAATGAAGTGGGGGGTAGAGTCCAACTGGTTCCACTCGGCACGGCGGCCTTTGATTGGCCTATTGTAGCCTGCCCCGGGTGATTATGATGATGGGAAATTTGGTGGAATGAAGATTGGCAGGTAAAACCGAAGTACTCGGAGAAAACCCGCCCCAGCGCCACTTTGTCTACCACAAATCCCACTTGACCAGACCCAGGATCGAACCCTGGCCGCCGCGGTGGGAAGCCAGCGACTAACCTCTTTAGCCATACGCTCCTTAGTTACTTAAGCACAGGAGAAATTTTACCTTCCTGAGCTTTGGTTCCTTGTCTGTTCTGTAATTTTCGAAAGTACCTCTAATGAACATGCAGATATAAAGTTAAAGCTACTCCTGTAACAGGCCAGTGACCATACCGTGTCGAAAGCAAAGGTTCTCGTCCGATCACCAAAGTTAAGCAATTCTGGATTTTATGGGTGACTCCATTCCTGTAAGAGGCCGTTAAGGCTCGTAGGCTTGTGAGACATCGAGGCTCAAACGTTTTCTCGACAATGGGCTCACAGATGGTGAGGAGGTTGTCATCCTTACGCGTCGGTCTTCCTTTACCCTCAGGAAGATTCCTGACACTCATTTCTGTTAGAGGCTGAGTCAACCACAGGGTCATATTGCGGCTGGAAGGATTAGGTCAATTGAAAAAATCCAGTGACCTCATCGGAACTTGAACCCGCGACATTACAGCTTGTAGCATAGTGCCTCAACGAACATGGACCGGAAATGTAATTAATTTATTCGCTAAAATTGGAAATTACGTCCTCGGAGGGGGTGAGGAGTCCTGGACAGATCTTACATTGCTTTAGAAGGACCTGTCTGCAGTAGAACTTGTTAAACTTGTAGTGTAAACTACATCTCGGAATGATCGAGTAAGAAGGTGACGGAGAAAATGATTCCGGTATAAGCAGTTAATTCTTTATTACATCAGAAGTGGTGTTGACAGCGCTGATATTATGGAGAATTTAGCCTAAACGTAAAATGTCCCTCACTTGCACCTGGTCTGCTATCGTTGCTTCTGAGTAGTGGTAATACTGTGACGTATTCTGTACGCCTGCTGCACTAACAGAGTACACTAAGGAGCAACATAGATCTGAAATCTACTTTCTTTAGTCGCAGGGTGTAAAAATCGGCACAATTTAGAAGAATGAGAGTTCAGCAGAATGACAATTCGAACGATGGTTGACATATGTCATTTCCCTAAGTTTTCTGTATCATGAGCTCAAGGAATAGATTCATCAGCATATCAGGGACAACCGAAGAATTAACTTGATGAAACTGCATATTAAATGGCTGTAAATCATTTTAAAAAACCATTAAAGAATGGATTTAATTCCAGCCGGCAAATAATTTATGTCGGAATTAGGAAAGTTGTGGACGGTTGAACCAAACCCATTGAAAATCAGGGCGGTTCAAGGCAAATACAAAATAACTAATGTTTTATTTCCGTGAGGATCTGAAACACTGATACGGTATAAGGAAATAAAAAGTGTACCTATATTTATGGAATTTGGCTCTTATTTTCAGGTTATACATATAACGTTTGGCTATAGAAGTACAAGACTCACTTAGTGAATCTCCATTTCCTGAAATGAAAGACATTCAAATGATAGCTGCTATTGAAGAGAAGGCTGTGGGATCAAACGAGTCAAAGTCCTATGATCATTATAAGTGAACAAATAATTGGAGAAAAATGTTGAAATTATTTTGTACCTTAATTCCCTTCAAATTTGATTCCACTTCATAGAGCCCTGGAAATTGCAAAAGTGTTGCAGAGTTTGTGGTTTTTGCTATATTGCATGGTCTTCCTTTCCCGCCTCTAACGATATCTGATATTCAGGAGACGGGAGCAGAGAAAAATGGAAAAAAATAATTTGTTTTTTCTTGTGATATAAATGACACAGTTCACGGTTTTAATATTTTATGAGTTGAAAACTTGTTCCATATCGTAGCAAGGTATAAATATGCACATAGTCTTATACAAAAAATGGTGGTTAGATCTATACATTATCCATGAAACCAACATGTTAGGAAGTAGAAACAGTCAACTTTCTTTTTCATTCTGTTATTTAAAATAGATTTTGAAGCCAATGCACTCTAGTAGGGAATATATTTTATGTGTTTTCTTGTGATATATGAAGAACATAGTTTGACTTGCAGCGTGGCTGTTTTAAAAGAAAAAAAAAGAGCTACTTCACCGTACAGTTTACAATTCCGTACTAACATGCGGCGTACCAACGAAAATATATTAGAAAACTTTTTACATAAGAGTTTCCTCTTCAGTATATTTCTTTTAGAATGTGTGCTCTCTTACAAGCAATGAATTCTCAAAAGAATATTATTATTTTTTTCTTAATATATGCGTTACAAATAATTGAATTTGATGTGTATAGAAAACTTGAAATATATGCACTTATACATGAGCAGGACGTGATTACTGTTGCTCTGTTTTATCCTTTGTAACGTTCTGGAATGTGGTAGGCGAATATTCAATAATTTCAGATGGACATCCTGAAAGCTATGCTGCATTTCCACGAATTTTATCAGCTGTGGCAACGCTCAGTTTTTTGTGAAAAACAGTAACAGAAGAAAATTACATTTACGAAATAATCAAGAGTGTATATATATTAGTTTTTTAACTGCTTGTCTGTTATTGACTTTATTGCAGTTATCGAGTACTTACTGTTGTTCTTATTCCTTTGTTCGAAGTTACTTTATAATTGGCCTTCGAGTTGCTGAGTAAACACATAAATAAAGAAAGAATTGTACAGTTATTATTCCCATGGCGGACACCGCTAAGGTTTCCTTACACCACCGGCTGCAGGAGTACTCTCCCGCGCCGCTTTGGTAGCCGACTGAATCCTAGGCGCCTTACCGCCAGCAGATTTCCGAGCAGTCTTGCTTCGTGCGAGCCGAACTTACGCTATAAAACGTTTCAACCACACTCATCGACCCATACACCCACGCGGTAGCGTAGTTGCTTGAGGCATTATGTTACAAACCTGAACGTCGCAAGTTCGATTCCCGATGAGCTCAAGGATCTTTTCAATTTACGTAATCTTTCCAGCCGCACTATGGCTCTGGGGTCGACTCAGCCTGTAACACAAATGAGTACCAGGAATATTCCTGGGGTAAAGGGCGGCCGGCGAGTAAAGATGATAAACTTACCGCCATCTGTAAGCCGATTGTCTAGAAAATGTAGGAGCCTCGAAGTCCTAACAACCCTATGGACCTCCACGGGTCTCTTACAGGAATAGCTTTGCTTTTTTGCCTTTTTATTATTTTTTTTTATTGCTAGTGGGGTCTCCTTGGCCCTCTGCCTGAGCTGACTCTTCAGTTGGCTTCTGAAGCTATTCAGTTAGCACGTAAAAAAGAGTGAATCTAACTGAACTACTTTCGATGTTCTCTTATCACTGCTGGCTTTCACAGGCTTCTTTGCTTGAAGTTATTATTTTTGTAGCATGTGGTACCGTTGCTATGCAACGACCGCTAGATAAGCAGATATATGATACCGGTTTCTTGGCAGCGGCTAGGTAAACACGTTCCCATGTTCTAGACAGCAGATTCTTAATAATACAACTTTTGCATTACAACAGTGGAAGAACTGTGTTTTTTACGTGGTCCGTTCCTAGAGGCTATAAGATAGACGACGTTCGGAGCTCAGTCAGTTCAGTAGATCTGTTCTGCACGGGAGTCTGTGAAGAGAGCGCTTTGAGCGCGCGAGCCTGAAGAATCTCCACTTTTAAAATCGTTCACCAGGAAATGTCTAGTGAAGACACCGCAGGCTGGAGAAGACTTAGCGTGCAGTGATTTGTATAGTGAGGAAATGAGCAATACTTTTACAGTTTTCATTGCGGGCATCCGGTTTTGCTGATTATATACCATTCTTTATTGGATTCCGTCGTAACACAACTTAACGGTCAAGGTCAGCATCACCTTAGCTATATGTTTCGGATTTTAAAGCCATCATCAGGCAAAATACATTGTTACCATATTCACACACTATTGAACTGTATTTCAATGTGACAGTAAAGCTGGATTATTGACAAATATGTTACACTATAATAATAAAATGTATAAAAATACAATGCATTATA
>NW_019738954.1:33949-70091 GCF_002891405.2 Cryptotermes secundus | reverse complement strand
TCACACAACAGAAAAAAAAAAAAAACATTGTAAAATGAGGCACCGGCCAAACCATTAATATCAAATAATACTACACCTATACCACGGACCTCCAAGTAGTTTATTTTACGTATACAAGACTTGAATAAACCTCTATATGTCCCTTGGAATATAGCAACAAGATTGCAACAACTGACTTCATAATATGAAATATCACATGAAGAGTTCTTAAGCATATTTATTACATAACTTTCGCTTTATAATAATTTTATAATGCATTGTATTTTTCATACCTTGTATTACGTATTATAGTGTAACATAATTGTTAAGTATCCAGGTCTACTGTCACATTGGAAGGCAGTTCAATAATATGTGGATATGGTAAAAATGTATTTTGCCTGATGATGGCTTTAAAAGCCGAAACATGTAGCTAAGGTAATGTTGGCCTTGACTGTTATGTTGTCTTACGACAGATTCCAAGAAAGAATTGTAGTGTTATAGTTATTTGTGATTACGATCTGTAAATGGACAATAAATCTGTTCACCAATCCAAACCCCATTAATAGTCGCCACACGTGACAATATTTTTATTCATTCATTAGTAATCTGTCAGACGACAGGTCCACAGCCTCTTCCAAAACAGTTTCTCCACTTAATGCGATTTTCTGTTTTTGGAAAGAGACTATCCAGGAAAAGTGATAATGTGGTAGTTTTTCCATTTGCTTTCCACATCGCAGTACAACAGCCGTTCAAACCACTCTGGTCACGCCTGTTGCTATACGAACTTGAACCATCTCGAGCATCATTTGCTCTGTGCTTCAAGTCGCTGCTGATGACGCTGCTTCCGGCATTAGTTTTTGGTTTTTGATGTCTCTCTTCGTCTGATGCCTACCCTTTTACCTGTCCAGCAAAGGAGGCCCTGACAGTAGCTACGCTACCGCTACGCTAGTACCGCTAGATGCCTCTGTAGGCATTCGTGTTCGTGCTCGGAATGCTGTTAAGCTCAGCACATTCAGTTGCTGCTACTACAACTTGTAAATCTACAGATATTTTACAATCTGACTTTTAAATGTACAAAATCTTGATTGGTCTATTTTCTTTGATTTTGTTTGTGTTTTATTTGTCGTATTTTATTTGTGTTGTTGTTTGTATTCGTGTTGACTCTCTAATTTGCCACTGGCTGTTGAGGTGAGTACGTAAGTAAATAATGAGTTGCGCGTATGCGACATATTTGCAATCGTAGTTCGTTCTGTCGGACACATTTTATATTCTATCTAATATCGTTAATAATATTTAAGGCTGGTCGCTCGGTCGGTGTAGTTCCCTTGCGGATTAGAACCATGGAGTTTTTTTTTTTTTGTTCTGTGTTATGTAGCCTCGTGATGACAATTGTGGAGTTATTACAAGGAAATAGCGGCTCCGGTCTAGAAAACCGAAATTAACTGCCTTGGGGATTAGTTGCGCTGACCACGCGACACCCTCTACCCGCAAAATTTGGCACTAACTTCGCCGACAAACGGCGGTCGCTCGTTCGATATACTTCGCTTTCGGACTGAAACCACGGTGTTATGTAGTTCTTAGATATTATGTTCTTTGTTTATTTATCTTCATCTTTTTTCACATCTTTATTAATGCGTTTTAATTTTCTAGTGCTTGCCTGCAAGTTGTCTCTGAGCTGCTGTCAAGCGCTTCAGTAGATGGATCTAATTATTATCATTACTTTCTCATTACACATTTTTATAAATGCATATATTTTGCTTTTCTCGCCTCTAAACTATTATTTGATTATATTCTTGTTATTATTATTGTTATTATCGTCATCAGCTCCTTAATTATGTCTTTGGTTCTGTTACTATCACTGTTTTCTTATCATCTTTACTCAGACGATATAAATTGCCTTGTTTTGTACGTTGTGTGTTTGTCTTTCTCTTACTCGTGTTCAGTTTGTAACTGGCCTTTGAGCTGTTGTGTTAGCATGCAAAAATTAGCAATTGAATTGAATTATGTCTGATTTTATAATTATATTTTTATTACAAGAGCACGTGATTGGTCATCACATGACTCTGAATGCTACTGCGTCGAGCAGGAGGCGGTTAACAAGGAGATCGCAACGCTGCCCTAGAGACAGCGCCAGTCGACACGTTTCAACGCAATCAGCCCTGCTGTGTAGGTGGATCAGACGCCCTAAACTGCGAAATGATTGGACGCGTACTGCATTGAATGGGATGCGCATCTGTGATTGATTTCGAGCCAGGTTTTCATCAAATTTTGCACCATTAATTGCTGTTTAAAATCTGCATGCATAAGTGATTAGGGCCAGACACAGCCAGCTATCTCGTACAATAGCGATCAGATTGAAGCCGCTTTCAATTTGCAACACAAGCGAGAAGTCATGAATATCGTTTAGTTTCAACGCTGATACGTAAGTGCTGCCCAGGCGCAGCCACTGGGAATTGCCAATAAGTAATTACAGGTCGCAGGCTGTCTAAAATAAGCGTGACTGGCGTTCTTTACGTCTAAACACATTATTTTCTTTGGTATTCTGGACGTTTCCAATTCTAATCACAGCCTCCAAATTTATTCTTCCTTTGGCACTACAGCCCTAGTAGGCCTAGGCCTACCTCCATGAACTTCTCCGTTCACTTCGGTTTTTCTAGATCTTACACATTCGGTGGGACTCTTTGGGCGGGGGTTCAGCTCGTTGCAAGGCCTCTACCTGTACACAAACACAGAAAAGCGCACACACAGAGACTAGACATCCATGCCCTGAGAGGGATTCGAACCCACGATCCCGGTTTCCAAGCGAGCGAAGACGGTACATGCCTTAGACCGCTCGGCTACCGTGACCGACACAGTCTGCAAATAGGCAATAATTATTATAGATATTCTTGAGTTTTCTTCCTCCCTCTAGAAAATTGTGGGAGTCTCTAAAATATATCATTGCCTCTCCATTTCATGTCTCCTGCAATTCATCTTTGACAGTAGTCTTCATTCGAAGTCATAATAATCTGTGTATATGTAATTTAGAGGTGAGCTGGTAAAAAAGGTAAGGTTGTCCTTATGCTTAACTAATAAAGCACTATACCATGGAGGCATATGGGGTA
This sequence comes from Cryptotermes secundus, assembly GCF_002891405.2. NCBI lineage: Eukaryota > Metazoa > Arthropoda > Insecta > Blattodea > Kalotermitidae > Cryptotermes > Cryptotermes secundus. Next base: position 67,008 of record NW_019738954.1, on the reverse strand, counting down.
GTGGATGTATAGGTCAGACCCTCTTGACTTCGGCACTAACTAGAGGTGAGTGGTCAGCTTCAAGCCCCGGCCGCTTTACTCCAGATATCCATTGGGTAGGAGGTTGGGTGGATCACAGAGCCTGTCTGGCCAACTTGGAGAAGAGAAAATTCTTGACCCAACCGGGTCTCGAAGTATGAGCCCCCCGTTGTCCAGCCAATAGCTAGTCCCTATACCGACTGCGCTATCCCGGCTCTCCTGTGTAATTTGAAGTGCAGCGTTAAATATTTATTTGTAATATCTTGCCATTGGTGTTCAAGTTCAATTACGTGTTGTATATAAAAAGGTAAAGCTATCACTGTAACAGGCCGTGGAAACCCATTGGATTGTGAGACGTCAAGGCTTCGACATATTCTCTAGGCAATATGCTCACAGAAGGCGGTAATATTGTCGGCCTCACGCGCCGGTCACCCTTTACCCCAAGGAAGATTCCTGGTACTCATTTCTGATAGAGGCTGCGTCGGCCCCTGGGTGATAGTGCGTCTGGAAGGGATAGGTCAATTTAAAAATACAGTGACTTCATCGGGAATCGAACCCAAGACCTTCCGACTTGTAGCATAATGCCTCAACCAACTACGCTAACACGTACCCACATATACTCTACATACTAGAACACTCAGTAAGGTACAGTACATTCCATGATAATAAATTATAAGTTTGCGAGAAATGGCGAGGGTTATCATTAACTGCATGGAGAAGAGGCCTTATTGACAGTCTAGCAGTTGCTCACCCTGCATTAAATTCCCCTCTTTTGTAAACCGAAGATTCATTACCGTGTTCACAAAACCTCTCCACTTTACCTTATCTTGAGCCAGTTGAATGTGGCGAGCACCTGTTTCTGTCTCCTAGAGATCCCTTCCCTCCAGACTTTCCGACTGACCTTCCGCATGCAGTTGTCATATCCCGTATATGCTACATTCCTCGCCCATCTTTTTTTTTTCTTTGGCACTACAGCCCCAGTGGGCCTAGGCCTACCTCCATGAACTTTTCCGTTCACTTTGGTCCTCTCCCATCTTATGCTCATCTAATTCTTCACCCAAACCCAATCAACAGTCACTGTATTACACAGCATAGGACACTGCACTATTTATACGTATATTATTCTTAATAACAACTGAATATCTTAATAATGAGGTTTTCGTGCTCGTCTCCCAAAGAACCGTCTATTAATAAGATAAATATTATCCCTTAAGACGTAAAGAGTTGTGGCCCGGTAGAAGTTCACCAACGTTTCGGAGGAAAATACTGCCTCCATCTTCAGGGCTGAAGAGTGAGCCAATCAAGTAACCAGCAAGGAGGAGGCCGGTAAATTTTTTTTTCTAAAAATAATAAAAACGTCACATAATTTTACTCCTATGATGGAAATAGACCCTACCATATATCGGGTTAAATCTAACTAACTCTATGGAGGTGAGCCATTCTTGAGAAGCCGCTAGTCGCTCACCTGCTCAAGAATTTCCCAAAATATTGTGGAACACGAATGTTCATTACCGTGTTAAAAAGAGTCCTCCACTGGTCCTTACCCTTAGCCAGATCAATGTAATCCGTTCCACCCCATCTTATCCCTATAAAATTCAATTTAATATTATCCTCCCATCTACATATAGGTCTTCCTAGTGGTCTCTTTCCTTCTGACTTTCCCACAAAAATCCTATACACATTCATTTTCTCTCTCATGCATGCTATATTCCCTACCTATCTCACCTCCCTTAACTTGACCGCTCTAATTGTACTTGGAGAAGGGTGCAAGTTATATTTAGAAATGTTCCATCTGTCAAAGAAGTTAATAGAAAAACGGCCCAGTAAACTTCATAATGAGCTTATGTTCGCACTTAAAGGCCGCGCCATAGCTCAAGCGGTTAGTCGCTGGCTTCCCACAGCTGCGGCCCGGGTTCGATCCCGGGTCTGGTCAAGTGGGATTTGGGGGGAGACAAAGTGGCCCTGGGTAGGGTTTTCTCCGGGTACTTCGGTTTCCCCTGTCAGTCTTCATTCCTCCAAATTCTCGATCGTCATAATCACCCTGGGCAGACTACAGTAGGCCAATCCGTGGCCGCCATGCCGAGTGGACCCAGTTGGACTCCCCCCCCCCAAGCGAATTATACTCGCACTTAAAATTTGTATGCTGTAATTAATCACTACGCTATGCTAACATATGATGACTGGGCCTACAGCTAGACACAGTCTTAACCTAGGCACTAGAAGGAGATATGTTATCAGCTTCATGCTCCAGCTGATTTAGCCCCACAGGAAAACGCCCTGCTGCGTGGCCCTGAGCTGGTCTGGACGTAGAAAATTCTATGCCTCTGTAGGGAGCGAACCCCAGTAGTCCTACCAGTAACGTAGTCACTACAATGACTGAGCTATTCCGACTGTCATTACTGCAAGCAGGATATGACGAGAGGGCCGTATTTCAGATTTCATGAACACCAAAAGACAATCCTAGGTAATATTTTATTTAATATGTTTATATTAAGTAAAGGGGACACGCGGTAATGTAGTTGGTTGAGACATTATGCTACAAGCCGGAAGGTCGCGGGTTCGATATCCTATGGGGTCATTGGATTTTTCAATTTACCTAATCTTCTAGCCTCACTATGGACCTAGGGTCGACTGAGCCTCTAACAGAAATGAGTACCAGGAATATTCTTGGGGTGTGAAGGGTAGCTGGCGAGTAAGGCTGAAAACCTCACCGCCATCTGTGAGCCGATTTTCTAGAAAATGTTGGAGCCTCAACGTCTAACAATCCTAGTGGCTTTCACGGCCTCTTACAGGGCTAGTTTTGCCTTTTTTATATTAAGTAAAGTAGGTCTTTCAATAAACAAAGAAATTCAAAATATGTGGTACATAGAGTTTAATCGAAATGGACCCGTAACTTGGGCCTTGTCAGTTGCTCTCTGACAGTCGTTGAGTCCTACTTGACGAAACTGAGATGCAATGAGTGTACTTGCAATTGTTCAGAAAGGAAAGCATTACGAAACTTGGAATTCATACACACTGTATAACTGCAATTTTTTTTTTCATTTCGTAGTTCATCTTTCTTACCTTCCTTATGAAGAACACAACAAATCTTATTCTAAATCCCATATTTGTACTTAATATCCATGAAATATGGTTATAACTTATAAATTTTAAATGACTAATATTGTAATTACCTGAGTTAACTCCAAGTCGAAATATGTTCAGTATTGACGGAGGTCGACCGCCTCTGTAGTCTAGTGGTCAGAGTTCCTGACTACAGATCCAGAGGTCCGGGTTCGATTCCCGGCGCTACCAGATTTTATAAGAAGTAGTGTGTCTGGAACTGGTTGCACTCAGCCTCGTGAGGATAATTGAGGAGCTAGTTGAATGGAAAAGTAGCGGCTCCGGTCTAGAAGAACGAAATAAACGGCTGTGATGATTCGTTGCGCTGACCACGCGACAACCTCTATCCGCTAAAGTTGGTACCAACTGCGCCGACAAGCGGCGGTCATTCGGTCGGTATAGTTCGCTTGCGGACTAAAGCCACGGAGTTTCCTTATTGACGTAGTTCTCCAAATATATTGAGAACACAGCATTAATAGTCCTGCTCCATACACTTCACTACACCAAACATTTATACTATTGAAGCATTGGAAGATAATGTAGTGGACACTTAATAAATATTTTAAGACTCATACATTACAATCAAGTCTTCTTGTTTCCAGTGTAGTGCATCCCAGTTGTCATATTTAGGTTTAAAGAAAAAAGAAATAATTTTGCTCAAACGCAGTTCGAAAACACAAAGCCATTACGTACTTGTCGGCTTTCCGATTCACATAGCAGTGCCCATAAGCAACAGAGTGTTATCGGAAGATTAGATAATTTCAGTAAATCATTTTTATTCCTAGTCTCAACAACACACAAACAAAATCCTGCCTGCCACTTCATTCAGCATGCATAAGGGATAGATTATTATCAAGTAGATAGGCTGATAAACACACTCCATCACTTTTATAAACTTATCTCCTTTAACTGACGTCACTGCTTTTTATGCGTAAACGATTAATTTTTACTGTCGATGAGTTTTTAATTGAATAAATTTGTGCAATAATGTAATATGTTACAAGTATAACATTTTCCCTCATAAAATGTTAAGCATCTGAAGGCGGACTATCTTCATGCAAATTCTACATGAATTAAAATGTTTAGAAGTTTAAGATGGGCGACAGCTCCACCCGTTATGTAATGAGTCATGTACAGCCGCAGAGCTAGAGCAGTACTACAATAATTATAAAGTGTATTAAGTCTTTAGCAGAGCCGACATATTGATACACGTTACTAGAGGGTTAGTTTATGGCTCTGTTGGCAATCCTGCCTTCGTTGTTATTTGCTCGTCTGCATTAAATTCAATATACATGACAATTCCCGTCATTCTGCAACACTGCCTATGCCTACTTAATTTAAGAAGAAGTTCAGGGAAGAACTAATAGCCTACGTTCCTTTGATACGACACGGACAACATAGAAAACGAAGCGTCCAACAATTTCCCTGTTCTTGATTGTGTGTTTGTTGCCGTAGTAACGTTCTTACCTGGTCGTTGCCTAGCAACGAAAGAGGGATACATATACAAACACACAGACTAATGGGAGGGATTTATGAGGTAGCCGTTGAGATGTGCTCAGGTGCCATGATATACATAACAAGTTTTATAAGATCGGTTCAGACATTCAAAAGTTGCTGAAGGGGAATTCACAGACACATAGACAGCATGGTGACATCATAAGCCTATTTTAATTTTTAAAATTTTTGTATTTATTAGAAATCAGAATTAAATACATTATTTAGCTAATTTGATAATTTAAACACCGTCCTCGTGTTTTTATTGTGTCGTGATGAGGGCTCTTCCAATGAGAGATCCTCTAACCATCAAGTAGATCTGCGGGCCATAATTTCTTTAGCCTTCTTCGTTGTTGTTGTTCCAGTAGGGGCTGCCGTAATGTATTGCTATGGTGTCCTAGTTTATCGTGATGTTTTATGCTTTTTTCTTGGATGACTTCTTTGATGAATGGTACATTGAGATCGTCATGTGGTCTGATTAGTCACATACCATGGTGCATTTGTGACCATCCGCAGTATTTTGGACTGCCTTCTTTGCATTATGGCTATGTTCGATTTACTGGCACATCCCCATAGTTCGATTCCATAGGTCCAAATAGGCTTTATGATTGTCTTGTAAAGAAGTACTTTACTATCTATCAATGTGCTAGATTTACTTCCAATGATCCAATGTATGTCTTTCACTTTTATGTCNAAGTTTCTAATTGGTCTAGATGACTTTGTAGTCTTTGCGAGGCAGTTGCTGGATCATCATGGCTGGCAAGAATGACCGTGTCCTCAGCAAATGTCCCTGTTGTAGTGTAAGTAGTCGTTGGTAGATCTGTTGTGAATAGCACGTATATTATCGGGCCTAAAACGCTCCCTTGTGGGACTCCAGATTGGACGGTGAAGTTGCTGGATACCTCGTCGTTAACGCGTGTTCGGAATTCTCGGTCAGACAGATATGACTTGAGTATTCTAAAGTATTTTATAGGCAGCACCTTTCTGATCTTGAATAGGAGTTCATCATGCCAAACCTTATCAAAGACTTGGCTTACGTCTATAAATATTGACGTGCAGTACCGTTTGTCTTCTAATGCTTGATTTATTTTATGGATGATTCTATGTGTTTGTTGTATTGTAGAGTGATGATTCCTAAATCCGAATTGGTGTGGAGGCATCCATTCATCTGGCTTTAGGTCCATATTTAGTCTCCGAAGTATCAACTTCTCAAATAGTTTGTTTATTGTGGACAGTAAGCTTATTGGACGATACGAAGATAATTCATTTGGGCCTTTTTCCTGATTTTGGTATCAAGATAATTTCTGCTGTTTTTAACTGTTTCGGCCAAATACTAAGTCTTAGCATAACATTATAGATGTATGTTAGCATGACCAGTCCCTTTTTTGGCAACTCTTTCATCATTTGGGGGGTGATTTTGTCAATATCAGGTGCTTTTTTGATATTTAAGAAGCCAATTTCTTCTTTGATCTTTTTCAGCTGAATAGTTTTATTGTCTGAATATTTGGCGGTTATCTTCTTTGATATTATGCCTACGTGGGCAGTACACCGCAGCTACTGTTAGTTTGCATACCTTCATTTTTACCTTAATTGCTGTAGCTTGTAGGAAGTTTTCTTTTCTTCAAATTTTGGTAATTCATAATGGCTTATATTATTTTTAACAAGTTTTTTAAAAATAAAGGAAGTAACTTAAAATTAGTGTTTTCTTTTTCAAATTGTGATATATTTGATCAAAGCACGCACTGTATAGCCAGATAAACAGCCATCGCTAAGTAACGGTTCTGTAACACGCAAAGCGGGAGTAACTGTTGGAAGCCGCGCTTTCTGTGCGGTCCGTGCCAAGGCTATATAACGAGGACCAGCATCCATTACAGAGAAGTCTTCAGACGGCAGTTAGAGGTATAGGAGGTTGGTGTGAGATGGTTGCCAGCCTGCAAGGACGTGAACCCGGGAGCAGGAGAACGTCCGCTGGTAGATGTAATCTTAGGAGATTTAGTACGTGTTGTAGGGAACTGTAGCGTTAAATAGCAGACTGGATGGACCCCGGAGCCGGTCTGGAAGACGTCGAGAAAAGAAAATTCTTGATCCTACTGGGACTCGATCTCCGACCCCTTGGTCGGTCAGCTCGTAGCCAGTCGATATACCGACTGCGGTATCCCTGCTCCATAAGTTAGAGACACCTATACAATATCTGATGATGGCCGAAAGGCTGAAACATGTTTCAGACTTGTAACATATAGTAGGTACAAAACAAGGCGACGTGAAGTTAGATATATTTGTAGTTGTAACTTAACACCTTGTTGCGCTGAGGTTTACAATTAATTTCGCTCGTTTCCCGCGCTTCGCAAGTAGCGAGTTGCATAGGCGCAGTGTCTATCGTATCGGAATGGCTTCAATTGTTTCGCGACATGCACAAAAAAGCAATAGGGCGTATCGTATCGCGCTGCTCTCAAACCTATTAATCAATAAATTATGGCTTTTTAGGCAAGAGAGAATGCGTGGATGGAGGGCGGGAGATGCAGGCCATTGTATTGCTCAGCAAAAATGCTAAATCGCTGAAAAATGGAAGGGATGATGACGGTATTGGACGGTGATTTCATGTATACATAATTCAAAATTCACAGTACACTTATTGTTTGTTAATTTATCGTAGAAAACAAGCCCACAATAAATGGAGACTATTATTATTGCAAGGTAAACGTAAAGTTGGCCGGTCACGGTAGCCGAGCGGTCTAAGGCATGCACTGTCTTCGCTCGCTTTGAAACCGGGATCGTGGGTTCGAATCCCACTCAGGGTATGGATGTTTAGTATGTGTGTGCGTTTTTCTGTGTTTGTGTAGAGCTAGAGGCCCTGCGACGAGCTGATCACCCGCCCAAGGAGTCCTACCGAATGTGTAAGATCTAGAAAAACCGAAGTGACCGGAGAAGTTCATGGAGGTAGCCCTAGGCCCACTGGGGATGTAGTGCCAAGGAAAAAAAAAACTTAAAGTTGTTTATGTGCTTAATAAATTGAGTGCTGTGAATTAAGACATAAGGAGGAGTGGACGTAAAGCTCCACCACTCCTTAGCTAGGCGTTAGCTAGAGATGAATGATCAGCTTGTCACCCCAGCCGATATACCTCAGGTAGATCGCACCCAGTAGCCATTGGGTGGGAGGCTGTGTGAGACCCAGAGCCGGTCTGGACGCTGTGAAGCAGGAGAAAACTTTTGCACCTGCCGGGAATTAATCCTCGGCCATCCAGTCTGCAGCCCGTCAATATACTGACCGAGCAATCTCGGCTTCTCCGTTATTATTGTTGTTATTAATGTTTTAATTTATGTTATCGCTTATTTTCTTTCAACATTCCACATAAGTGTTACGTAGCTTTGAAATTTTAAAGCACTTCCTCTCAGACGAAACATTTCGATGCTTTATTTCGTACGATCGTGTTCAAGAACAAAGTAATTATCCTTACATTAAGAACATATTTCAACGGCCAATGACCGTTCAAATGACTAAGTTGTCGTTGTAGCATAAGATACGTAAGATAGGCATGATCTGCTCTGTAAAGCCTGTACTGACAGAGGACTTGTGTGTAGTGCAAAATGAAGAATTTTCGAGAACGTATTGTATGTGCAAAATATACACTTGACGAAAGGCCAAGTGCATTCTTAAGAGACAAACCCATCTTCTCGTCAGAGTGGATGTTACATAAGGACTACTACCGCAAGAGTTCAGTGGAAAACAAAATCTCTCGTCGTGGACTCAAGGGGCCTGACGCCAAGACGAACTGATTGGCGGCAAATCGCCAGTCGTAAAGTAACTCTGACTCTGACTCTGACTCTGACTCTGACTCTGACTCTAGAATTTGAATTGGGTCGAGCCCTGGAGATGGTAGTCGAAGGCGATTGAAAATAAATGGCAAGATATGAATTAGGCGCTGCCAAGAAATCTTCATGTGTGAGTTGAAGTGGCAGTGAGACTGTGATAAATCCGTTGCCAGGATACGGTTAGTGAAGACTGAGAATCCTAGTGCGTGTGCAACGGTGAACTGGAAAGTGTGTAAATCAGTGTTAGCGCTGTAATTGCCTGTAGAATCGAACTGTGTGGATATATAAGGTGCAATAAATCCAGCCCAAACCCCGTCTTAAAAGTCACCCCAACTCGTGACAATATATATATATATTGCCGCCAGGGGCAAGAGATTTTTCTCTTCTTCTTGGGGTCCAGATCGGCTGTGGGGCATACCCAGCCTCCTAGCCAAAGCATGCCATGGATAAAACGGCCGGGACGTGAAACTGGCCAGTCACCTCCATCTAATGCCGACGTCAAGAATGGTGGAGCTATAACTCCACTCCTTCATACGTCCTCATGACATAGTACTTAATTAATTAAGAACTGGGTAGGTTACCTTAGTCTTTTACAGGGATAAAGGGGTGTGGGATTTGTGCCCATCTGGGCCAGACCGGGAAAGTTGTGCAGCGGCCCTTGTAAGGGCTCAGGAGCACATGAACAATCCCATTAGCAGCTAAAGCCCTCGCGCGGTCATAATATTATTCTCAACACATTATAAACATTAAAGGCGTCTGGTCTCCGAAACCTGAAAGGAATGGTATACTTGGGAGGCAGACCTTCCGATAGGAGGATGTAAGGGTGTAGATTGGATACCCTGGCTCAGGATAGGCACCAGTAGTGGGCTCTTGTGGACGCACCACTGAACCTTCATGTTCCATAAAATGCTGGGAATTCCTTAAATAGTTGAGCGACTGTAAGCTTCTCAACAAGGACTCTGCTGCATGAAGTTATTTAGTTAGAACACAGGTTGCTACATTTTGCCTACGGATTCACTATATACAACATGGTACCAACATTTAATAGGCGTAAAACTCGATGTCTTTTAAGAGTTTGTGTCTGTACATAACAGCCGGGTTTAGTCCCATACAGTCCTGTCAAACTCTTTTTCTTCTTACCTGCTGAAATGAAAATTGTGTTTCCTGGATCATATACATGTAGACCCCATTATAAAGATAAACTTGTACATTGTACGTCCACCAGAATTTTGGTGTGCGGTGTCGTGTTAGCATATAGCAAAGTGTGGCAATGAAACATTTTGCACTTAATGAACTTAGTGCGCATGCACCTTGTGTAACTAACACCATGAAGCACAATCCATGCTGGAAGCCATAGCCGGTCAGTCAAAATAAATTAACCACCTATATGTAACCCACATGTTCATTAACACATCCTTCGAGAGTGCCCACCACTACGTTCTCGAGGCTTATAAGTCGAATCCATACTACACCATCCATCCTGTTTCTTAAGACTTAATTTAATATTACCCCCATCTACGGCTGTTTATTTCATGTTGTTTTCGGCCAAATTTTTATATGCATTTTCTACTCTCCATGCGTTCTGCATGTCTCCTCCCATTCTTCTTCATTCTAATAATGTGTGTGCAGTTTTCACCAGTCTCCTGTCTTTTTCTCCGTCTTAAGTCCAAATATTTGCCTAAGTGCTACACATATTCTCGGCCCTCCCACCTCGTCTGCTTCATGCGACTCTTATATCTTCAGAAACCAGAAGGAAAGACCACAAGAGAAAATTGTGATAGAATTTCATGTAATGGTTTCCATAAAGAAGATGTCTGCAAGAGTATAAACTTTTAAATAATGAAAAGTAAAGCGACAGGACACCAATTTAGAAATGGGGACAAGAGCTTGCTGAAGGACGGTGGCGTTCTTTCAGAGTGCACCAGAAATGTTATTTACAGCAAAATAACGCGGGCATCATATATAACATAGGAGGAAATACTGCTTTGGCATTACAGCGGGAGAAAGTTATATCTGGAGCAAAAGCCTTTCTCTCTGTTCTGTTCTATATGGCTGTCCTGCAGTAATTACCGTTAAACAAGTTGGCTGCATTGCTTGACATGCGCAGGAGGGCGCGCTTCCAGTGCTGGGGGTGTTGCTGTGTTGCTGGATGATCAGATATACTAATGGCGTTTTCCTTCGTGTCTAAGGATATACATTTTTCATCCTTTCGATAATGTAACGAAACTGAATTAGACACGATGTATCAGCTATTAACAGAAAGCATTTGTAGACGGGAAGACTTTACCTAACGACAACAAAAGAAATGCTGCTCAGGACGGCAAGGGTTACATGTTTTAGAACATTCTTTTAATACATATTTCAGAAATGATGTATTTTGGTATACTCAATAAGAATCATAATATAAAACAGATTTTATCGATTATTTTAGTTTGTTTAAAATTTATATTAAAAAGTAAAACCGAAAATAAAATCATTATCATTATTTAAAAGTGCAATTGTTGGCAGCGCTCTCTGGCTATGACGAATGTTGTAAATTTCATTCGTACTTTGTATACGTTTTATATTCGATATCTTTTCACTCATTATTTCTGAACCAAATTCATGTAAAGTAATATCAGAATTAATGCGGCATTCTGTTAACACTGCGAAATGATTGAGGAAGAGAACTTTACGAAATAAAAGATTATTACATCTAGCATTACGTGCGTAGTTGCGGAATAGACTCAGAAAGCGAGAAAGCCACCTTGTTCGTGTTCCATACAGAATCAATAGACTTACTTACTTACTCACTCTTGGAGCTGACCCCTTCTGGAGGAGCCGCCAATTCTGCAGCTACTCAAGAATTTCCCAGCATTTTATGGAACCCGAAGGTTCATCACCGTGTTCACAAGAGCCCTCCACTGGTCCCTATCCTGAGCCAGATCTATCCAATCCATACCATCGCATCCTATCTCTCTAAGATCCATTTTAATATTGTCCACCCACCTACGCCTTGGTCTTCCCTGTGGTCTCTTTCCTTCTGGCTTTACCACCAATATCCTATACGCATTCCTCGTTTCCCCCATTCGTGCTACATAACCTGCCCACCTCATCCTCCTTGACTTGATCATTCTAAGAATCAATAGACTTCTGTGCAAAATTAAATGAACGCTACGAGAACTGAATTTGGCACTGTGATGCATATTGGCTTGTGTAATTATTTCTCACCCTTAATGGCTTAAAGTGACTCCCATGTGTTAATAAGTAACAGTGCTGTAGAAGAAACTGTAAATTCAATAAAACTAACCCCAAAACCTGCCATTGGACGCATTCGTAAGCCAGTTCCATCCATCTCCCATCCTCAAATTCTGTCTCCCTAAGATCCACCTCAATGTGACCCTCCCGTCTCTTTCCGGTTTTAAAAGCGGACATTCGTCAAGAAATGTCCTCATGATACGCTAATTCTCCAGCTTGTGTGCACCGCCAAACGAATCTGTCTTTTCTTTTCCGAAAGCCAGCCCAAATTGGTCTGCAATTGAAGTGGAGGGGGATCCGTGAACATCTGAAAATGTTAAGATGAACTTCGGATTTTTACAGTCTAGTACAGTCCGTGCCAATGACAGTCTGGGGCATGAACTGTCGTCAATCTCTCGAATGCTGGGATCGTGGGTTCGAATCCCTCATGGATGTCTGCATGCGTTTATTGTCTGTTTGTGTTGTTCTGTGTGTAGGTAGCGGCCTTGTGACGGGCTGATCCCCGCCCAAGGAGTCCTACCGATTGTATATAGGATTAAGAAACTTGAAAGCGGCCAAGGTCCAACAAAAGATAGATAGATAGATGGATAGGCAGTAAATTTGGTAGGTTTTAATGATAACTCTTGAAATCGCCTGTACTCATAAAAGGGAATCCAAGTATGTTGGCTGTCAAGCAATTTTTACAGCTTATCCTCCTTTCGTTATCCACTGCAAGTTTCTTCGGTCCGTATGTAGCTGAAAATTCTGACATCCTTTTAAGGACATTGCCACTCTGTGCTTCTGTTTCTCGCGTTGCTTTCAACAAGAGCGTTTTACCAGTCTGTCTGCCCTGACTGTTTGTCTGTCCAAGCCGTGCTACTTCCATTTCACAGATTAAATTTTTGATGTATCGCTCTGTGAGATGTCACATATGCCATCGAGGTTTTGGGCTTAACCTCCTGCCGCACTCTACCCCCCACCGCTCTTTACACCCTTTCTCCCTTCCACAACCAGCACAGCTTAGCAAAAGGACAGTTATGATAAATTTGGTTACTATGAAAGTGCTTTAGAAAGGGCGAGTGATGAAACCCAATCTGCTAATAGGAGATGTTGCTTCTAAGTGTTCTGATGTTTCTACTTACCGACAGAATCTGTCTGCCTTTTCCTTTTCGAGTTCTTTGGTTTCTTTTTTCTTTCTACGGTTGATTTAACGCCCTGTCAATATTTGAGACCGTGTAGCTTCGAATGACAGTGGGAATGAAAAGCAGTGAACTAGAAAGGATTTTTAAGGAAGTGGTCACAGTCTAATCGGTGTATTATTCAGGCGTTTGCGTGGAGGGAATGAAGAAAACCACGAGAAGCATCGGTCATAATAGCCGGTTCTTGTTATGAATCACGGTACGAAATTTAACACTAATGGCGTGATTAGAGGAGGGTTTATGCTTTTATGGTATTTATGTTTGTGCCCAATAAAATAATATTTTTTTTAGTGAAATTATTTAGAACTTCCGCATTTATAAATTACTACTACGTGTATATATTCTGGCACGAATAACGTGCCATATCCATAAATATCCATAAATGCTTTCATTCAATCCCCCTAAAGTTGTCTCCACCTTGTCGTGGTGGTGGGGCTTATGTGACTCTGTGACCTGGAGAGCTATGCGGGCGGAAGTTTAACTACCGGTAGAGTCACCCATGCAGGTAAGGTCAAAGGGTAGGGTCCAGACTAAGAGAGATAACATGGTCCTCCAGGTTGGGGGTTGGGCATGAGGCTAACAACCTGATCCTGTAAAAGGAATTTTGTTCAAAAACCTAACAACCAGCCTCGGGTCATCATGCGTGGGTCCATTCCTATGGCAGCACGCACTGGCTGTGAAGACCGGTTGTAGAGGAGGCCAAGACACCCAGGACTGTAGCGCCGAGTGGTAGGTAGGTAGGCTTTCATTCTATCCCAGAAAATGGCATTTATATATTTCAATTTCATCATGTATTAGCCTGTTTTAGGAACGTTTAGAATATCAAAACAAGGAAGTGACTTCCCTCGTACTCCTACTTATCTTACGCATGTCTGAGACATTAGTTTCATTCCGTTCTTTCATCGCTTTAACGTATTCTTAAAATATTCGGATCCATTTATTTAAACAAAATTTTTGTCGCCCCCTTTTTGTAGTTTGTTATTGACGTTTCTAGTATCGAGACCGCGTAGCGTTGATAAGAACTGTCCCTCTTATCTTCGTAGAATGGCGCCTGTTATATCTTTCGGAAAACCAATCTTCGGCGCAGGTGTTTCAGTCTTTCACCTCTGACGATAGTACGAGTATTAATATCCAATTGTATTACTTCATTCAGTACGCCCTTCGAACCTTTACGAAGATCTTTACGAGTTTTCAAACCTCCAGTTAGTAAGATCTGATGTTGCATGCCTGTTTTATTTCTGCTTCATTAATATTATTACATAAACAGATTCGCTTATTTTTTGTCGTATTATATCGTCGTTTTTTGATTGCGTTTTCATTTCACGATCGTCCCCTTGCATGAACCCGTGGTATTCTCTTATGCAAGAACATGATAAAGGTAAAGCTATCCCAGTAACAGGCGTGGAGGCCCATAGGGTTGTAAGATGTCGAGGATGCCACATTTTCTCTAGACAGTTGGCTCACAGATGGCGGTGAAGTTGTCAGCCTTACACGCCGGCCGCCCTTTACCCCCCAAGAAGATTCCTGGTACTCATTTCTGTTCGAGTCTGAGTCGACCCCAGGGTTGTATTGCGGCTGAAAGTATTAGATCAATTGAAAAATTCCATGAACTCATCGGGAATCGAACCCGCGACCTTCCGGCTTGTATCATAGTTCCCTAACTACTTCACCACATGCCCCGTGTGCAAGAACATGATATATTATTTCATTACTACAACAAATTTATGGAACACGAAAAAAGAAAACAAGCAAGAAAGAAAAATGCAAGAGTAAAATAAGTTTATTTCAATCACTATACGCAATAAGATTTTATTAAAAATTGCAAAGTAATATAACAAAAATATAACATCGTTGATATCAAAACACTTATCACAAATATAAACTGGAAACAATAGGAGGTATACACTTACAGACACACAGACTGACGGGAGGGATTTATGAGGCACGCCGTTGAGATGGGCCCAGGTGCCATGACATACATACCAGTTTTCATAAAGATTGGTTCAGCTATTCAAAAGTTTGCAGGGGGATACACAGACACACAGACAACATGGCGGTCGCTTAAGGGTACATGCATTTTTGTAAATAAGGAAAGTAGGCTAGAGGTACCAGAGGAAGGAAACGGGTACAAACAGAAGTATAGGCATGCCTCAGCGTACAAGGAAAATTACTGTCGCTACAAAAACATATCTCGGTGCAGTAAATTATACATTGGAAACATATTTCTACATTTGTTTCGCTGGGTGGTTAATACGTATGCTTATAACTTGGATTGAGGTTGTGTGCTCTTCAGGACTCACGTCCTCCACTTTCTGCTATGGGTTCCATAGGCAATTTCACCCTGAAAGAAAATGTACTATCAATTATAGACATTCGAGATAAACAAGCCATAAAAATATGACTGTGATCGTTTCAATACATTTGTTACAAAGCGATTATCGTCAAATATTGAAATCTGAGTTTTACTCAAGTCATGCGTGAAGGAGGAGACGTAACTAATGGCGGTACAGGCCTTCCATTTGCCTTCTTTTAAGATATCATATTTTATGAGAGTAGACTCTTATCGACCCAGTTGATTCATTGTTGTGGAGCAGATGACAAATCGGTAAGATTGCGTACAGTCGTAAGAGGTGGGATTTTTAATTAATTAACTCTTACTCACGGTAACCCATCCAAGTACTAACCACGCCCAGTGTTACTTAACTTCAATGATCGGACGAGAACCAGAGTTTTGAACATGGTATGGCCTTTGGTCTAGAAAACCGAGATTAACGGACGTCGGAATCCGTTGCGCTGACCACGCGACACTCTCTATCCATTCCTTCTATGTTAAAAATTACAAGTATAATTACTCAAAGAATCGTTTACGCCATATATTTCAAAGGTAACTTATTCTGAATATATATAGCTATAAATACTGTGACGTATAGATCTACTGCTGGGTAACGACTCAATAAACACATTCCCGCAGAAGTAAACGCCGGCAACAATAGGATGTACATTGCTAGGCATTGGATCAGTAAACAAACTTCCTTAACAGCAGAGGATGTGTTTTCTGCGTGGTCCGTGCAAAGTGGTTAAGTGAAGGGATCAGTTTTGGGAATCGATCCTCCGACCTTCCGGCTTTTAGTATAGTGCCTCAACCAACTATGCTAGAGGCAAAAAGAAGGACAGGCTAATAAAAATTAAGGCGGAAAATAGTTGAGTCTTCACTTCAAAAGATATTTTTCGACAATATTTAATTATAGCATGTAATAAAACATTAATAACAGCAATAAATAATAGATAATTAACTCCATAATGTACAGTATTGCTTGAGAAGCTGATAGTAACCCAGCTAGTCGAGAGAACCTCCGTCTTTAAGGGAATCCCAAAGTTCATTATTTGTGTTCACAAGGGCCCGCCTATGAATTCTACTGTGAACTATATAAGTACCTTACGCTATATTCTAACACTACCCTTAACCACCTAAACTAATTACATGGAACATGGGCCTTCTTGACAACATAATAGTCGTCAAGAAATCGCCTTTTCGGAACCCGTGGTTTCTTAACCACGCTCACGGGGACCCGTCACTGGGCCATATCCTGAGTTAGATGAATTCAGTCCGTGCTACACTGGCACTTTTAGGTCCATTTTGATAATATTGTCACGTGTAGGGTGGTACGCGTGACGAGATTGACGGGTTCTAGTTCGGACGATTGGGTTATTAGCACTACTTCATAGTCACCGCCGTGAAAACCTCAAATCTCCTAATCACGTTTAAATACAGCGCTATCTCTGATTTACACACACACACGCGCGCACATGCACACGCACGCATGCACGNCTTGAGCTTCTGATTTACACACACACACACACACACACACACACACACACACGCACATGCACGCGCGCGCGCGCACACAACACACACACACACACTGGTCCTCTCCTTGTACTACAACTAAACCGTAGGAACTATAACACTCTCACTAAATGACAAACTCCAAGTATTACACATGAATGAAGCCTTATAATTACACTTTAAGTCTTCACAGGTCGACGAAATTTCCGTGACTGTATTCTACGAGAACTCAGAACCGAATCGTAGGGCCCTTTGTTTTTAAGGTAATCCTTTGCACGGACCCCACTGAAGACAGTCTTCCATTATTGAAATGCGTTTAACGAACCATTGCATAGCAACGGTCGCGGCACGGGTCCCATCGAAAATACTCTATTGTTGAAGTTTATTTACTGAGCCGTTGCTTAGCAACGCTCTGACCATCCAAGTTACAATATTCTTATCCGTCTAAACAATCTACATACTGCAGAGTCCGCCTGGAGAATTTAAAAACCATTCAGGAAATTACCCGTCTTTTATAGAAACCTAGGATTCGTTGCCGTGTTCACAAGAGCCGGCGCTCACCAGACTTACTCCAACTTACTCTTGCATGCTGAAGACTCTGTTGGTCTCTTCGTCCAGCTGGTACGCCCTGTTCGTGTAGATGTGTTGACTAATACACGCCTTAGCCATTTTTGTCCTCTCTCTATAAACACAATGCATGGTTATGTGTTAATCTCTTTCACAGCTATGCGTCAATGCCTATTTGTTTCCGCCAGACACAGCACCGTCATCGAGAAGTTAGCACTCCTGCTCCGTATCCCGGTCGGCAGACCGGCAATCGTGGCAGAAGTGTTCTTTGTTAATCCCCGTCCCTTCGAGAAAATTCTTCGATAGTATCTTAAATTAGGTTATGACCATTTCCTTCCAGAACCTTTCCAATTCATCGTTCCGAAATCATACTTACCAGATACGTAAAAAATTATTGTACTTCCAGAAACAAAAGTTGCATTTTTTTTGCCTACTTTCCTCATTTCGAAAAAACGAAGGAATTTATATGAAGAACGAATCATCTACTTTCAGGTGCGCATGGGCAACAGAAAGAAAGGACACAGATACAAGACAGCAAGGCGATTTCAGAAACCTCCTAGCAAAAGTTAGGGTGGATACCCAGAGAGATAGAAGGTGATCTTATGAGCCTCAAAAGCTTAAAGAATTTTCGGGAGATACACAGACAGATGGGCTGGCAGACCGATACACAGACAGACAGCAAGATGATCTCATAAGTCAACTTTTATTAAAAAAAAGTAGGCTAAAAGTGAGGCTTAACGATGTCATCTTGCCGTCTGTGTTTGTGTGCCCTCTCCTAACGTTGCTATTCAACGGCTCGGTAAACACATTCCCGCGGTAACGAATATACACGCGACAATACAAGAACTGTTGAACGCGGAGTTTTCTAAGCGGTGCGTGTCGTATCACATACCTAGTGATAGGAAATTAGGATATTAGTTCTTCACAGAACTTCTTCTTACCTTTAGTGTTACTTATTGCTTAGACTTCGTTTTAAGAATAGAAATATAAGGTTTCGGGAACTGGATCTGGTCCCTTCCTCAGGTTATATTTACTATTCAGTCGAATCAGATGGAAGGGGCTAGTCTCGCGTCACTGAACTCACGTGTTTACCTGTTTATTTGCCAGGCGAGCATTAGAACCAGGATGAAGACCAGCACGACTGCCACAGAGAGCACTTCCGTGATAACGAATAATATGCGATTCACATCTTCTACTTTCAGTTCCAGCCGGGCCATGTCGCTCGCTTCCTGTGTCACGTTCTGAAAGAATGCACAAAGTATCTAAGTGTATTTATGAATCGTCGCCAAGTCAAATGTCACGTGCTGAGTGAAATTATTTGATAAACAGGGGCGTGAACATGTGTGTCTTACTTCACAGCAAATAAACAAAACAAAACAAATTCCGTAGTCTGTAGTCCGCAAGCGAACTATACCGACCGAGCGACCGCCGCTTGAAGGTGAAGTTAGTGACAACTTTTGCGAATAGAGGGTGTTGCGTGGTCAGCGCAACGGATCTAGACGGCCGTCAATCTCGGTTTTCTAGTCCGGAGCCGCTATTTTCCTGAAATAGCTTCTCGGTTATCCTCACTAGGCTGAGTGGACCCTTTTCCAGATTCACTCCTTCTCAGAAAATCTGGTAGCGCTGGGAATCGAACCCGGAACCTCTGGATCTGTACCAAGAACTCTGACCACTAGACCACGGAGGCGGTTTCTTACTTCACAGTCATAGGCTTAATGTTATTTTACGTAATATAAGACAAGACTAAATAATTGCACATTTATTGTTTATTCATTCATTCATTCATTCATCAATGACTCTACAGCCCTTTGTTGGGCCCTGGCCTCTTCTCAGTTTCGTAACCTTATTTACACAGACGGCAGGGCTCCTTGAACGAGGGTTCAGCCCGTCGTAAGGCCCCAACCTACACACAGGACGACACAAACACAGAACAAACGAACACAGATATCCATGGGATTCGAACCCACGATCCAAGCGTTCGAGTGAGCGAAGATAGTTCATGCTTTAGACCGCGCGGTCACTGTGACCGGCGCACATTTGTTGTATCTAAATACACGGTACATGGCTTTGCGTAAAGATTTCTTTGGCTTAATTTGCGACGCTGTCAGTAACTGGACTGCACAGTGTTGACTGGTGGAATGAGACGTGAATCATGAATTGGACAGGATTTGGAAGAAAACGATCACACCTTAATTGAAATAATATCCCGAAACTTGGATGGAGACACTGAGTAAAACCACAAGAAAACTCAGTCAAGATAACAGTTCTTTTTTATTTTCTCATGAGGTGAGGCTGAGTCCGCTTGGTACTACGGCCGCTACTGGCCTATTGTACCAGCCCCGGGTGATGGATGGGGGTGATTGTAGAGCAGTCGGTGGAATGCGAATTGGCAGGGGAAAGCGAAGTACTGGGAGAAAACTGCCCTAGTGCCACTTTGTCAACCACAAATCCCATATGATCTGATCCGAGCTCGAATCCGGGCCGCTGTGGCAAGGTAGTCTATGTCCTGGCACATTTTAAACATAAGTTTATGGCGTTACCATTAAAGCAGCCTGGTTATGAAATGTGTGAAATTACCCCGAACGAATTCCTCCGTTTTATAGAAGAGGAAGCACCGTGAAACATAATTCCTTCATAATGTCTTCTTCTGAACAAGCCGCATAATGTCCGTACATGCTGAAGTTATTCTTGCAAGATAAGTTTGAAATACTCCCATCTATTTTAGGCTTCCTAGTTTGTTCCTCCCCTTGAGGTTTTCCTATCAAATTGGTCTGTGCGTTATCCTACGTATCCTGTCCATCCTGTTCTCCTGATTAACCACCGTGAATTGTCACCTAAATACAGGATGATTCAAAATTACTGTTGGGGTCTCTGTGGCATATAATTTTGAAACTGAGAATAATAAAATAAAACTGCTTACGAAATATGAATGTTTAACCCAAAAAGTTTTGTTTAACAACGCTCTAATCGCTGAATTGATGTATCGATTGAGTTACAGCTTCATATTCCTTAAGCAGTTTTATTTTGTTATTTTCGGTTATAAAAATTAAGGCAAGGAAATCCCGACAATAATTTAGAATCACGGTTTACTATTGAAACGTTATTAAATACAGCATTTATCTGTACATATTGCTAAGTTCTATTCCCGACATTAAGCAAATCGGTGTTGAGTTCACCAAAAAGCGTTACGTAAATAATCGTAAAGAGCAGGAGCGGTTTCTGTTCTGTTCCTCCCAATTTTGTCTCTGCCTTTGAAAACAGTCTGTACTCCTTAGGTTCTCTTCAAATTACTTATGTATACGCCTTCTATTCACACATCCTCCATCTCTGTTGTCTGCTTCTCTCTTGTGTCGTCACGGTTTTGAGGAATCCCCTACCGAGGGGTAAGAGTTTTGTACTCCTATGCGCACAAGCATAAGCAACATGATTAATGTCTCTGAGACGACATATTTATGCAAATATGGTGATGTTACGCCTAATTTGAGCATTCTTCCTACTCTGAACTTATTCTTCATAGTCCCCCCCCCATTCTTCTTTTCCTGCAGAGGCTTTCCCCGAACAAATGCAAAGCCCTGCATATCCATATTAATGTGAACCATATTTTATGTTATTTAATTCAAATGGAAATGTTATCGAATTAGT
The DNA here is from genome assembly GCF_002891405.2 of Cryptotermes secundus. NCBI lineage: Eukaryota > Metazoa > Arthropoda > Insecta > Blattodea > Kalotermitidae > Cryptotermes > Cryptotermes secundus. Next base: position 46,113 of record NW_019738954.1, on the reverse strand, counting down.
CAAAACAGGAGACAGATCCGAGTGTGCATTATCTCAAGACGAGAACGGAATTATATGTTTGTAACGAGTTGGAAATGGTTTGCAAGATGGACACATGACAAGAATTTTCTAAAATGTTAATTTTAATTCATAAGGGAGGCCAACAGACAACTTCGTCTTCAGCGGATGATATAACCTCCACGGAAAATTGATCTCTCTAAGAAATTGATAGACATTTATTAGGCAAAGAAAAAGTCGCTACTTTTGTGGAATCAGATTGTTCGTGTCAGTGTTCACTGGAGTCCGCCACTGAGCTTTGTGGAGAACCTAGCGAATGCAACCTGCACCATCAAATTGGATTTTTTTCCAGATCATTTTCAGTGCTGTACTTCCGTCTACGTCTGGATCTTCCAAGTTGTCTCTTCTCTTCTTCTCTTAAAGTTCTAAGACTAAGGTGTTTTATGTGTTTAATCTCAGTGACACACGTCATCAATTCTTTTCGATCAGTAATACCAACTTTACAGCCACTCAAATCGTTTTGTTTTATTGACTTAATTACGCATTCTTGTTAAAGTTTTCTTTCTGCATATCATATCAGATACTTAGAGCGAAAAGAAAGTGCGGGCTTAGTTCTTCCCAGAACTTCTCGTATTTTTTTACTGTTAAATTATCTTTATAATTTCTAAGTTACGCTACATAATTGAAGACAGTCTAGGTTGTCGTTGGGGGGCACGCGGTAGCGTTGTTGGTTGAGCTACAAGCTATAACCCGGAAGGTCGCGGGTTTGAGTCCCAATGAGGTGGATTTTTTTTAATTGACGTAATCCTTCCAGCCGCACAATGGCCCTGGGGTCGACTCAGCCTCTAACAGAAATGAGTACCAGGAATCTTCGTGGAGTTAAAGGGCGGCCTGCGCATAAGATTGATAAATTTACTGCCATCTGTGGGTCGATTGTCTAGAAAATGTGGGAGCCTCAACGTCTCACAACCCTATGGGCCTCCACGGCCTGTTACAGGGATAGCTTTACAATTGTTACTGTTTGACCTGATGACGTAGTGTATAGCAAAATGGGACGGGGAAATTACTAGGATTTGCTAATCTGGCGACCCTGAGCGAGGCGGTCTTCAGTGACCGGTGCAGACTGTTATTGCGCAGTGATTGGCTACAGACAAGCAATAAAAGAGAAAATCACAGCAACTGAAGTACAGAGCGCGCATATGATAAGGCAGCTCGTCGAGACAAGATAATAGACTAAGAAATATCCTTCCGCCAATGGGAAACGAACAACTCCCCCCCCACAAGAAAAGAAAAAAAGAATTCAGAATAGAAAATTTATTCCTGTTAGCCACTGGCCGTCTCACAAGCAATTTGCTTTTTAAAACCAGTAAAAGTTTAAAACGTTAAAATGCACAGAAAAACTAAGTATATGTAGGTGTCTCGTCATCAGTCTCTGGGATAAGATAATGATATAAAGATAGCTAACAGATGTTTTGAAAATGTGGCACAATTCAGATATTTGGGGGACGACAGTAACAAATCAAAACTCGATTCAAGACGAAATTAAGAGGAGACTAAATTCGGGCAATGCTTGCTACCATTCAGCCCAGAACCATTTGTCTTCTCATTTGCTGTCTAACAACATAAAAATTTAAATATACAGAATTATAATTTTGCATGTGGTTCTGTATGGCTGTGAAACTTGGTTTCTGACACTAAGGGAGGAATATAGACTGAAGGTGTTTGAGAACAGGGTGTTGAGGAGAATATTTCGACCGAAGAGAGATGAAGTGATAGGAGATTGGAGGAAACTGCATAATGAGTAGCTTCATAGTTTATACTCTTTTTCAAATACAGTTAGAATGATTAAGTCAAGGAGGATGAGATCGGCAGTGTATGTAGCACGAATAAGGGAAAAAGGAATACATATAGGATTTTAGTGGGAAAGCCAGAAGGAAAGAGATCACTAGGAAGTTCAAGACGTTGGTGGGTGAACAATATTGTGACATGTTGCGCACACCCAACACGCGACAATATTAAAATGGACCTTAGAGAGAGAGAGAGAGAGAATGGAATGATATGGACTGAAGTTCTTGAGTAACTGCACAATTGTCGGCTTATCAAGAAGGGCTCAGCTCTATGAAGTTAGTTAGTTAGTTAGTTAGTTAGTTAGTTAAACGTTAAAATCTCTTCTACCTTACCTTATATGTTTCGACTAATGCGGATCATCTTCAGATGTCTCTAAAATTGCTTATGAAACTACTTTGCTTCTGTCCATAAATTAAATTTTGGGGTAATAGCTCCGTCTATGAGCCCATGTGTCCAATATTGTGTCGTGTGTAGTTCTTATGAATGTTTTCAAAATTTGACTATTTCCACCTGCCTTCTAGTTCGACTCCTTCCTAGACCGAATAGAAAATAATTTTTAGATGGAACCACAAACCAACGAGACAGACGGTAATTCCTGAATAAAATTCCTGAATAAACCGTCTACTCCTTAAAATTCTAAGAGGTAACAACTAACTAGTTAATTAACGAACACCATGGAGCTGAGTCCTTCCTGAGAAACTGCCAGTCGCTCAGTCATTAAAGGATTTCCAAATATCTTCTGGTACCCGGCTGTTTATTGGGGTGTTCATAACAGCCCTCCATCGGTACCTACACCAAGACAGATGAATCCAGTCTATAACAACCTCTCATGTCTCTCTAAGATCAATTTTTGTATTATACTCCCACCTACGTTTGTTTCTTCCTAGTGGTGTTTGATCTTCTGACTTTCACACCAACACCAGGTATGCATTCCCCTTCTCCCCAATTCGTGCTATATGCCCTGCCCATCTTATCCTCCTTGACTTGATCATTCTAATTACACCCGACGAAGGTTGCAAATTATGAAGTTTCTCATTATGCTGTTTCCTGCAACCTCTTCTTATTCCATTCCTCTTCGGTCCAAATGTTCTCCTCAGAGCCATGATCTAAGTACTCCAGTCTATGTTCTTCCCCTCATGCGAAAGACGAAGTTTCACATTCATACAAAACTGCGGATAAAATTATGATATTGTATAGCCTTTTTTTAATTTTTCCGTTTTTCGACAGCAGACGAGAAGACAAACGTCCCAAAATGAAAGGTAACAAGCATTAGCTTATTTTCTCTTAATTTCCTTTTGATTTTTGGAATCTAATTGGTAATGATGAAGCAAAGAAGTAAAGTTGTCCCTATACTTAATAAATTAAGCACCACGACACCGTGAACTAATGTCTGGGAGTGAAGCTTCGGCTCCACCTTTCTTAACCTCAACATTAGATAGATGTGAGTGGTCAGCTTCACACATAGGTCACTTTAACCCTGGACAAACATCGCCCGGTACCCATTTGTTAGGGGGCTGGGTGTGCCCCAGAGCCGGTCTGGAAGCTGTGAAGTAGAGAAGAATTTCTCTTACCCCTGCCGGGGATCGAACCCCAACCGTCTAGCTAGTAGATAACTGAGCTCTCCCGGGTACTAGCGGTACTACTGAAGTTCAGAGAGACTGTCGAAGAGCTGTGTTATATGTGGATGTTGCGAGATGCACTAGGGCCTGATAACGTGTTCTCAGAGGGCATCTGGATGTAAGCTGCAAGCGACTTAAGCCTGTCTCTGCTAGGCAACCCCCCCACCCCTTTCCATGCAGACCCTCTCACTTCCTTTCAGTGCGACTAATTTGTTGATCGTCATAACCTCATTACGTTTCAACTGTGTTCCGGCTTTTTGTACAACTGAAGTGAGTGGAGCAAAACGTCACACTCGGCTGCTATGTGTGTTGTGGGGGAGTGGGACCAGTGTAGGGGTAGTTTAGCTCTGGTGTTATACGTGTATATAGGGCTTGTATAGTTGTGCTGATACACTTCAAAGTACACCCTCACTGCATTACATATTTCTCTTTTTAACAGAGTGTATATTTAATTAAATGTTAGTGTAAACATATTCAAGCACATAAGTTATATTACAGGCAGGGTCTAAAGGTTCAAACGCTTACCCGGAAGGTTGTTCATGTTGTTACTACTACTACTACTACTACTGAGATAGCGCAGTCGGTATAGCGACTGCCTACGGTCTGGACGGTCGAGGGGTCGGAGTTCGAGTCAAGGTATGGTCAGGAATTCTCTCTTCTCCACGTCGTCCAGACCGGCTCTGGGGCCCACCCAGTCTCCTATACAATGGGTACCGGGAACTCTTTCCCTTGCGGTAAAGCGGCCGGGACGTGAAGCTGCCTCCTCTTCCCCAAATGGTGCCGATTTCAAGAAAATGTGGGTCTATTTATTTACTCCCCCATACGCCTTCATTGCACAGTGCATAATTAAGTTAAGCACAGGCCATTTCTTCTAATTTTACTGCTACTATTAAGATCCGGGATAACTCAGTCGGTATAGCGACTGAGTAAGAGCTAGAGGACCGGGATTCATATCCCGACAGGATAAGAAATTTTTCTCTATTCCATAGAGTCTGGCTCTGGGACCCACCGAGCCAGTTTATCTATTTTCAAATGCTGTTGCCTACTGCGGACCTGAACTTGTAGAACTGCCTGTAAGAAGACTCTGACAATAAAAGAAGGCACAGAACACTGCAGGCTACAAACTGCAAGGAATGTTTTCTTTTTCCTTGGCACTAGAGCCCCAGTGGGCCTAGGCCTACCTCTATGAACTTGCAAGGAATGTTTACATAGGCCTATGCTCATCAGCTGTTTCCTGGTTTATCAAGGAATAACCCTTGGAGGATTAAGAGTGATATCGAGTCAGTATAACCAGTGTCCTGGGCGAGTTTCGAACAGATGTTCCTTAATACATGTTATCTCACAGTAGCCTGTTTTGAATAATTTAAACACTTTAATTTTCTTAGCCTACTTTCCTTATTTTGGAAAAATAACAGGAGGCGTATGAAATCACCTCACTGTCTCTGCCCCCCCCCCATTTTTGGTACGAGGTTTATACTATCGCCTTGCTGGTTCTGTGTCTGTGTGTCCCCCCACTCCTTTTTGCTTTCTATGCCAGCCGTGCCATATAAAAGGAAAGCAGGAGATAGTTCTTCCCAGAATTTATTGCTAACTTCAGTTAGAAAGAAAGGTTTTGGCAACAAGGGAATCAAATATTGTCATGTGACGGAGATAAAATTATAGAAGTATTAACTTTAGTCGGACTCTAACAAACGGAGAACTTGAATTCATATAAGATGGATTTTCATGAACGTTGTGAATAGACCTGTGTCTATAGACTATATGAAGATGCAGAACGTCTCGGGCGAAGTTACATGCTTGTTACTTGTAAAATAAACGAAACCTGTCGTATATTCCACTAATTAAAATTAATTCCCTGAAGCTACGCAGGCTATGTCACATTCTTATTTGGATCCGAGAGGGAGATGTGACAGAAGATTGGGCAACACTTCACAAATTATTATTGTATTTTCAATGGCTCTTCCAGCCCATTCAGGCCCCTGGCCTCTTATTCAGTTCTGTAATCATTTTTCACAGACGGTAGGACTCCTAGGGTGAGTGATCAGCCCATCGCAAGGACGCTACCTAAACATAGGACAACATAAACACAGAATAAACGCTTATACACACCAAACACCCATGCCTTGAGTGGGATTCGAACCCACGATCCAAGTTTTCGAGCGAGCGAAAGCAGTTCATGCTTTAGATCACGTGGCCACTGTGACCAGCTAGAAGCATGCATAGCATACGAAAATTTCCTGGTCAGAAGCGAAAGGTAAAACGGAAGAGATAAAATTCTCGCTGTGTTTAATACATTAAGCTTCACGCCATGAAGGCGCATGAAAAGAAGCACAACTCTTGCACTACTTTTGAATTTTGTGGTGTCAGCTTTACTCCCTGGGGAATGTATCCCCTGTACTCATTAGACAGGAGTCCCGATGGACCTCAGAACCGGTCTAGACACTGTGGAATAGAGAAAAATCCCTTGCACCTGCCGGAAATCAGACTACGGCCGTAGAGACCGTAGCCCGTCGTTATATTGACTGAGCTATCTCGGCTCCCTTAAACGTAAAAGGAGTGGTTATATTACGGTGGGTCTGAATAAATATGGTGCAAGGATGTGAATTGTGTACGAGTATATCTGGCAAATTCTTGTGATAACTACAATGAACCTTCGGGAGACGGTAAATATCTTAACAAGCTTAGCGACTGTCAGGAAGGGCTCTGCTCCGTGAGTTGTTGGAGGCACACAGTACATATATAGCGGTCGACAAAATGGCGGCACACTTGCTACATTATGGCTTATTTATGCCGTACCTTCTGTGACTTGGACCACCTGGCTATAGATCCAGAGGTCCCGAGTTCGATTCCAGGCGCTACCAGATTTTCTGAGAAGTAGTGGGTCTGGAGCATGGTTCACTCAGCCTCGTGAAGATAATTAAGGAGCTGTTTCAAGGAAACAGTGGCTCTGGTCTAGAAGAACCGAGATTAACGGCCGTGGGGAACCGTTGTGCTGACCACGCGACACCATCTCTCCGCAAAAGTTGGCACCAACTTCGTCGACAAGCGGTGGTCACTCGGTCGGTATAGTTCGCTTGCGGACTACAGGCCACGGATTTTGTTTTGTCTTTGTTTGTACCTTCTGTGACTTCGTGTTTCCAATTTTCTTCACTGTTTAGATCTTTTGCCTGCTCCGGCTACTAAGGAAGCTGCTGATTGTGTCTCATTTGTGATCATCCACGACATCTACTGCCGTGAGGCCTGGAGTCCCGTGCACTCTTCAGGACTTTCTCTTCTTCAGTAACTTTAATGTTATATGCGTGATTTAAATTTGCCTAATAATTACTGGGAAAACTTGGTTACAGTTCTGTGACGTTGGTAGAACTGCATCATCCCTCCTCCTCTGGAACAAAAACTCCGCCCCTCGTGCAACGTTTCCCCCGCCTCGCCCCTCATTCCGCTAAAAACATCCTCTCTATTCTGGACAACCTTTGCAGTCGTTATGCCGCCGGAAAACACATGCTAGTGTGGGCCGCGGTTTTGTTTGTTAGTATTATATTAATGTCAGGCCGCAGGAAGGGGTTTAGGGAGGGGAGGTGGAGACTCGGCAACAATGGAAATGTCATCGGTGGGTAATACCGATGACAAAATTACGGAAATGATGTCTCGTGTGTACGGATAGTGATAGTGCTATTCTTTTCATCCTGCCTCGCTCACTGCTGGTACATGCCATTCTCGAGTTAAAACTCCATACGATAGAGTTCCTTCTGAGAATACGGTGGCCTTTTGGCCGGTGAAGAAGTTTCTAGCCTTTTAAGAAATTCGTAATGTTTGTTACCGTGTCCAAAGGACCATGCCATTGAACCATATCCTGACGTATGAATCCAGTTTTTTTATTTTGTTTTAGTTTTCTTGGGGTGGGGTGAGACTGAGTCCACTTGGTACGTCGGGCACTAAGTGGCCTGTTGTACCAACCCAAGATGATAGATGATGAATGTGGAACGAGAATTAGCAGGGGAAACCGATGTATTCAAGAGAAAATCTGCCCCAGTGCCACTATGTCCACCACAAATCCAACATGACCGGACCTGGGCTGGAACTCGGGCCACCGCGGTGAGAAGGCGGCGACTAGCCGCCTGAGCTGTGGCATGGTCCGATGAATTCAGTTTTTGTTTTATTGCTCTGTTTTCTTACTAACCCTTTTAATATATAAATTCATACCGCAGGCTTTTATCATCTGGATAGAGTACCATGTAGTTCCGTTGAGCCAACTGAAGTTGCGGAGGAACGTGAGGCCTATATGTTCAGGGTTTAAGAGTAATACAAACTATAAACCAGCACGAAGCAGGCAACTAGCAACCTCGGCTGACTTTTAGCGGACTACAGGGCGTTATAACCCAGAAGACGCAACTCTTCATAACTAATTCTGTGAGGACTTCAAATCCCTCAATCTGTACTCTTCACCAACTAATATTAATAAATTGTCTACTATTTGTACAACATCGATCTTCATATTTTCTGTGTAAAACAACGTTTCGGAGAGAGAATTTGCCTCCGCTATCATATAAAAAGCCTACTCAGTTCGGGCTATCGATGAAACCTAGTTCCTACATCTGGACACCAATATCAACACAAGGTATGATAATAAACCAATACAAAATAAACTACCTGCATGAGTTAAGACAAAAATTTAAACCGTCAAATGCGTTTTGCGGTGAGTAATGTATTAAAAGTAAAAAACTGTGTTAGTATACCATTGTCACGAAATTTTATATCCTGTTTACTACTAATTTAATCATATCAGAGATGATGAAATAGGCGTCACTTTCCTGCATGATTGACAAAACCTAGAAACGCTAACAATTTTAGCCGGAAAGTCAGAGTGGAAGCGACCAGCTGGGAGAACTAGTCGTAGATGGGAGGACAATATTAAAATATATACTTAATTTTTCTTAAGGGCGCGCGGTAGCGTAGTTGGTTGAGACACGATGCTATAAGCCGTAAGGTCGCGGGTTCTATTCCCGATGAGGTCATTGGATTTTTCAATTGATCTAATTCTTGCAGTCTCACTATGGTCCTGGGATCGACTCAGCCTCTAACAGAAATGAGTACCAGGAATCTTCCTGGGGGTAAAGGGCGGCCGGGGCGTAAGGGCGATGACCTTACCGCCATCTATGAGCCTGTTGCCTAGAGAAAATATGGGAGCCTCGACGTCTCACAATCCTATGGACCTCCATGGCCTGTTTCAGGAATTGCTCTACTTACCTACCTACCTGCCTATCTGCCCATCTGCCTACCTACCACTCGGCGCTACAGCCCTGGGTGAGCCTTGGTCTCCTCTACAACCAGTCTCCACAGCCATGCGTGTTGCCATAGGAATGGACCCACGCATGATGACCCGAGGCTGGTTGTTAGGTTTCTGAACAAAATTCTTTTTACAGGATGAGGTTGTTAGCCTCATGCCCCACCCCCAACCTGGAGGACCAGGGTATCTCTCTTAGTCTGGACTCTACCCTTTTACTTTTCCGGCATGGGTGACCCTACCGGTACTTCAACTACCGCCGGTATAGCTCTCCAGGTCACAGAGTCACGCAAGCCCCACCACCACGACAAGGTGGAGACACATTTGGGGGGCTTTACTTTACTTACATTTAAAAAACAGGGTCTGAGGACGTGGGCTGGATTCGTTTGGATCGCAATAGGTTCCAATGGTGGGCTGTTTTAAACACGGTAATTATATTTTTGTAATTTCTTAACCAGCTGAATGATGGTTGGCTCCTCATGAAGGACCCTGTTCCATGCAATCAGTTCTGGCATTTAACTGCAAAGGCTAAGTAAGTCTGGACACTTTAATCACAGTATGCGACCTCTGGACCTGACGAAAGAGAATGAAGAGACTGTGTAGATGAATTTCGCAATCTGCACGACTAGCCTACCCTCGCGCAGAAGAAAGCAGACGCTATTTGCTCGCGTCCTGTTTGCCTCATTTAGACGTCACACATGAAGAATAGAGGAACACGCTGCAATTGACGTCATCAATTTCGTATCTACGCCATACAACCCCCGCGGTTTATCTCGCACCCGGCTAAACATTGGTCTAGTTATAGAAATGTTTTCTGAGGCTAAGGCAGCCTAAAACGGATAATTAAAATTTATCGCTCCTAGTGCTATCGGCTGCATATAGGAGGGAAGTGTTACAAGGGTTTGGGGGTTGTATAGAAAAGGGCAATTCACTTAATTGAAATCTCTGAGGAGCGTGCAACTGGGTTCTCCGGAAGGGGGGAGCTTGTTTTATCTGCTTTGATGCATACCCAAACGCAGTTTGTTATAACGGACGTTTCGTCAATTTTATGATCATCTTTTAGTAAGGCAATACTACCCAAATTCGTAGTAGGACTGAGTTTGGCCTGATTAATCTTGTTTTATATAACGATGTTTTATCGACTGCATAATTCTGTTAACGTGAGCAGGGATAGCGTAGTCGATATAGCGACTGGCTACGGGCTGGAAGACCGAGGGATCGGAGTTCGAGTCCTGGTAGGGTCTCTTCTCCAAGTGGTCCAGACCGGTTCCAGGGCACACCCAACCCCATATCTAATGGGTACCGGGGGCTCTTTCCCCGGGGGTAAAGCAGCTGGGGCGTTAAGCTGACCAGTCACCTCCAACTAGTGCCGAGGTCAAGAGAACGTGGATTTATACATCCACTCCCCCATACGCCTTAACGGAGCAGTGCTTAATTCGTTAAGCACAGAGATAACTTTACCTTTTACCTATAATTCTACTAACAGCGGGATGATAAGTGGAATCAAACCGAATTGACTATTGGTTCTTCGTTTATTTAAAGATGCTGTAACAGTTTCGTTAGTGAGACAGCAGAGCTTAATGAGTCAAGTAAGGGATTATGGACTGAATGATTGCTGATCGATTCTCGATACGGGGCAGGGATGTTTATTTTCGTCGCCACTTCCAGACGGTCTCTGTGGCTTACCCAGACCGATTCCGGTGGCTCAGCCTTCGACTCTAAAGTTGACTGGTCTAATATCAACGTTAAGAGCATTCGGAGTTTTACCACAGGGACGTGTAGGCTATATTTGCTTGACGCGTCATTACAAGACAAATTTACGTTTATCAGAGACATAAGCTGTAGGAAGTAAGTGGTCGTGGCCTATTTCAGAATATTGTACCGATATTCATATAAACAAATTCAGGAGCACCATCTCAACTTCAGTCACAGTAGATAATGGAGACCGTTAGAACATGATTAATGAACGGTTAAAATATTTCGGAGTAAGCCATAAGCCTATATATTTTTTTTATATATATTCATTCTGTTGCAGATTAAAAGAGACAACAACGGATAAAGGAACAGACTTTGATAAGAAGGGAGTCAGGTGTCGACGGTAAGCAATCACATTAATTATAAACATTAGCTTATAGAATGTATATTCTGATTGTTGATCAAATAAATAAATAAATAAAAGAAAATTAATTATAATCAGTTTCAATTGCATTTTTGCTTCAAAGCTACAAGGGAAAATAAAGTTGTCCATTTGCTTAATTAAATAAGAATTATGGCGTGAAGGAGTATGAGAGGGTGGAGTTATTTCTCCACCATTCTTGACCTTGGCACTAGATTGAGGTCAGTGGTCAGACTCAAGACCCGGCCGCTTTATCCCGGAAGAAGAAGCCCCTTGTATCCACTGGATAGGAGTCTGAGTGGACTCAGAGCCGGTCTAGATATTATGAAGAGGAAATTTCTGACCCAGTCGGGAATCGAACCCAAGCCTTTCATCTCCCAGGTCTGTTCCTATACATACTTAGCTATCCTGACTCCCCAGAAGCTATAATCGTGACATAATTTAACAGGTCAGTTATCTTCTGGTTCTTAAAGAACTGGTTAACCCCAACGTAGACTGTCATAATCGTTAACGAAGCTCTTAACATCTGTGAAGAACTGATGGAATTTATGAGCTCCTGTCATAAAAGGAAACAAGACCCGGAGAAGAGTATATTAATTAGAAAGTATTTTATACTAAACACTCTTCCTCCCTCTCTGTCTCTATCTGGAAAGGTAACAATTACACCACTTAATAATGGCCATTCAACTGCAAACAACAAAGGACTCCCCATGTGTGTTGAGAAGGGTTAGAATTCTATTCTGTGCCACCTACAATTGATTACAATAAAACTTCCGAGCCAGTCTCTGTTATTGTTACATATAGGCCTTATATGGAGAACTCGGTGGTTCCGGTTTCCGTACAGAGTAAGTCAAAACTCGGGCTTTATTTACAGCTATGACTGGAAAGCTTTGTTATTTGTTTTCAACTTCCCTCTGTAGCCTGATCATTAATTCTGTGTAGGTAGCCATGATTCTTCTAGATTGAAATATTAAGGAAACAGATTAGTAATTATAATTCTATATACATACATGGAAGTTGTAAAGTTGTTTCATTATTATGAAGCCATATTGGAGTGGATGACATTAACAATGTGATGATAATACATCGTATCACCAATATTTAAGAGACAATGTTAGAAATTTGATATGTATGAAAGAATTGTGTAGTTATTTTGATGATATAAATGTTTTGGGTGATTCACAAAACCATACATATGCCTATGCATTATTATTATTATTATAAATTTCTTATTTTTTCTTATCTCTATTTTTTATTTCTGTTCTTACACTTATTATTGCATTTGCAGCTTGTGTGAATAGCC
>NW_019738954.1:20984-33938 GCF_002891405.2 Cryptotermes secundus | reverse complement strand
TTAGAGGCTGAGTCTAATCCAGGGCCATAGTGCGGCTGGAAGGATTAGGTCAATTGAAAACAATGCAATGGCCTCATTGGGAATTGAACCCGCAACCTTCCGGCTTGTAGCATATTGCCTCAACCAACTACGCTACTACTTAATTAAAACTCAGCACATTCTCGTGCTGTTAAATATTAACTCGCCGGGCACGGTAGCCGAGCCGTCTAAGGCATGCACTGTCTTCGCTCGCTCGGAAGCCGGGATCGTGGGTTCGAATCCCATTCAGGGCATGGATGTTTAGTGTTTGTGTGTGTGTGCGTGTGCGCGTTTTTCTCTGTTTGTATAGAGGCAGAGGCCTTGCGACGTACTGATTTCCCGCCCAAGGGGTTTTACCGAATGTCTGAGATCTAGTAAACCGAAGTGAAACGGAGAGTTTCATGGAGGAAGGGCAAGGCCCCAGTTGGGCCTGTAGCGCCAAGAGAAAAATATTAACTCTGTATACCGGTAAGATAAGTTAAATTTGTCCTTGTGCTTAACTAATTACGCACTACTCCACGAAGACTTATGGGGGAATGGTTGTGTAGATCCATATTTTCTTGACATCGGCTCTAACTGGAGGTGAGTGGTCAGCTTCAAGCCCCGGCCGCTTTACCCCCTGGGGAAAAGCCCTCGGTACTAATTGGCTAAGAGGTTGGGTGGACCACAGAGCCGGTTTGAACTACGTAAAGAAAAAGAAATAGTTGGCCATATCGGGACTCGAACTCCGACTCCTCGGTCGGTAACCCCGTAGCCATTCTCTATACCGACTGCGCTACTCCGGCTCCCGTACATCAGTTTATTCGTGCAACAATTCTGCTGTCATTCACAGATTATGCGATTAAGTCATGTTTTATGACTTGATACCTTGAAATTCCTAGAATTACGTATATCACATTTGTTGTATTACAAAAAAAAAAACTCCGTGGCCTGTAGTCCGCATGCGAACTATACCCACTGAGCGACCGCCGCTTGTCGGCGAAGTTAGTACCAACTTTAGCGGATAGAGGGTGTCACGTGGTCAGAGCAACGAATTCCCACGGGCTTTGATTTAGGTTTTCTAGACCGGAGCAGATATTTCCTTGAAGTAGCTCCTCAATTATCCTCACGAGGCTGAGTGGACTCCATTCCAGACCCACTATTTCTCGGAAAATCTGGCAGCACCGGGAATCGAACCAGGGACCTCTGGATCTGGAGCCAGGAACTCTGACCACTAGACCACAGAGGTGGTACTAATGAACTTATAATATAAGGTATCTTTTCAGTGGAGAAAATGATTTATAGAACAGAAAGTATCCAATTAAAAGTAAAGACCACTAGCAGCAGATAGCTTAATATCGTGCGTGATTGTGTTTTTCTGTGCTGTAAAATTTGGAAGACCTGTAACGTACGACTTCAGTTGCTGTTGTAAGCGATGATAAACTTTGACGTTCGATTACTATATAGGCTATGATATTTATTTGCTCTCATACGTCACCTGTCAAGTATTATTGCCCCTTCTGCTCGTGGCAGAATTTCGAAATGAGTAAAAAGAATGTAATGCAATGTTTCGTTTTATTAGAACAAAAATAGATAAAGAAGTATGAAGAAAGTGTAACTGAGTGTCTGATATAAAAGAAAGATATGAATAAAACATTGCGATGGAAATAGAAAACATGAAAACAGACGCCACAAAAGAACACAAATTCCTTTTCAACTCATTATTATTATCAAGACTGGTATAAGGACTCTGTCTCTCTGGGTTGTAATACAATTCACTAGTCTCGGCACATATGTCGAGGTTTTCTACAGCATCACCAAGATGGCAGTGCAATCAGCGTTATGAGGAGAAAACAAAATAAAAATAAAACTCCTTTTGCCTTAAAGGAAGAGCGTGCAATGGAGTTGTGTTAGAGACGTTAGAATAAAGATTTTAGTATACACTGAATATGATAACATTCATGCCGCAGATGTAAATGTAGACTTTGAAGAAATATTTTTTTTTTCCTTGGCACTACTGCCCCAGTGGGCCTAGGCCTACCTCCATGAACTTCTCCGTTCACTTCGGTTTTTCTCGATCTTACACATTCGGTAGGACACCTTGGTCGGGTGATCAGCTCGTCGCAAGGCCTCTACCTGTACACAAACACAGAAAAACGCACACAAACATCCATGTCCTGAGTGGGATTCGAACCCACGATCACGGTTTCCAAGCGAGCGAAATCAGTACATGCCTTAGATCGCTCGGCTACCGTGACCGACTGAAGAAATATTACACGAAAATATTATTGTAAACGAGTGTGCTGCAATTAAAAGCAAGAAAATTTACATTATTTTTTTTAATACAGAATAATTTACTTAACTAACGGCAGCGAAATTAATATAAATTATCTGAATAAAATATATTATTATGATCTCAGATTACTGAAAACAATTGGTATCAGTAAAATCAAATGTCAGTAACAGGCGCGTACAGAAGGCGAGGAGCTTTACATCCCTCTCCATGCGTATTCATGTATTGGTGCTTAAGCACAGAGAGAAATTTCACTTTGCCTTAATAAAATGCATTAATACTAGTACAGGAAGGCTGGTATCTTCGGGTGTTCGGCTGGTAACTCTAGCATGTGCAATAGAAATTGTAACATCTACACCACAACGTTCTTTAATTGTACATTGTTAAGTTTAATTTCGTCATTCGCTTGGAGAGACTGAAGATAATATTGTCACGTGTCAGGGGTTCCGTGACAAGTAATTGTGGATTCCAGATTATAGGAAGTTGTTTATTGGATAACTCGTTAACAATTACAATTACAGTCACTCTGAAATAGCGTCTTCCAGACGTTGCGACCTGACTAGTCCGTCGTCGCTCACGTTTCGTCTTCTGGTTCTTGGCTGAGCTGGTTTCCCTTCTGATCTCAGCTCTGCTCCGGTCTTCCCTGATCTCAATTCCGATCTGCTTTTCTCTGATCTGCTCTGTGAAAGTCAAAGTCACATTGCGACTGACGGTCAGTCAGTCAGTCAGTCAGTCAGTCAGTCAGTCAGTCAGGCAGTCTCGGTGTCGAGCCCCATCTAGGGCTCACGACCAGATATTTTTTACTTTTCGCTACGGTCTTGTTTTTGTGGGCCGCCCACTCTGACGAGAGGAAGGGTCTGTCTTCTGTACATGCTGCTGGCCCTTGCCAGCGCAGTCTTTCTCGGGTCCGAGTCCCTTGGGACTTGGCGACCTTATTTTACTGTCTCAGATTTGAGACTTCCTTTTTCGTCGCCTCCTACGACTCGCAGGGTCACGATGGAGGTATTCGACCCCGCCTCCGTTTTGTTCTTATCTTCCACCGTCGGACGGACTAGAAGACATCTTCTTGAAGGGTATTCGTTGCAGCGGGAACTGCAGTAACTCTGGTCTTCATTCCCATGATAACGTCTGCCAATGTACGTGTCGTTGTAGCGTTAACGTGTTCACAATTGCCGCCTAGGTAACGAGATATTCACTGTCCCTTGATGAATTGGAAACATAGCTACTGAGCCGTTGTTTAGCAATGGACGTCTCTGTATGCGCTGTCTCGGAAACTTGTTTTAACAGCCGTTGTCTAGCAATGGACGCCCGCTCAGATATTCTGGGTTTTAGGTCGCACGCCACAATATTAAATCCACCTCAGTCGGAGATTCAGATGCAGGGACCACCAGGAGGCAAGCCAGTTTTTAGTGTCCAAATACCTCGGGTGAACAATATTATGGAACATCCTATAGGCTACGAGAGGACTTTCTGTGGTCCAATCCGAGCATAAGGCTGGAAGCAACTGATTGAGGCATCTCATGCGTTAGTCATGACCGTGTTCACCCAAGACTGATGCATAAAAGAAACGCCATTTCGAAAAATGAGGGGAAGGAGGGGAACCAAGGGGTCTGAGTTGGGTTGGACAAGTGGATAAGGACGAGTACAGTGGAGTGGAGGCATAAATATGGCTCATGTCTTCCCAAAAGGAGAGTCTGCAGAACTCATAAAATAAATGTGAGGAAAGTTAGAATGATACTGGGCGCTACTGCGTGTTATTTACATAGTACAGTTGAGATGTTTCGTTCCAAAGAGACTGGGTTCGAATCCGGGTATAAGAAAAAGCGTCACGGATAATCGACTTAGGACTTCGTACTGGAAATATACTGATCAGTTTTATGCTGCGGCTGCTTTCACCCTCAAGGAACGAATTTCAATCTAATGCTTGCTTATGTCTTCGTAATACATAAATACACGAATAAAGCCCCTCTATAAATGAAATTTCCTGCGAACTGACCAAGAGATCTGCTGCTTGTACGAGTAGAAAAGCATTTGGGAAATACTGATCTGATATTAACGCAGAGTTTGCTCAAATCAGGACGAAAGAAATGGCGAACGAGTGAACAGAATGGAAAGCGTTATCTTGAAGTTCTACATTTAATGATATCACCCTGAATTAATTCTGTTCAGAAAACCAGTTCTGATTTAATTCGAATTATTTCAGAATTATGTATGACCTATCTCTTATCTTCTTTCGGTTTTGATATTTCCTCTGCTTCGTAACGTAAGAGATCTATATAACAGCTTAGACTTCGATAAATAGTTAATTTAGATAACGTCTTGGGGAAACCTGAGGTTACTTCCTACTTAAGCAGTGACGCTCTTCTCGTACACGGAGCTGATAATAACACTGAACGAATTTGAGTGTTTATAATCGTAATCCAATATTTAGGGCCGTTGTTCACTTATCAGAGCTTAAGCTTTCCTCTTGCTTCTCAGAAGAGAGACTTTTATTTTCGAANTTAGGGCCGTTGTTCACTTATCAGAGCTTAAGCTTTCCTCTTGCTTTTATTTTCGATTCTAATTGACTTAAATACTATGCCTTTTTCAATATTATCACACACAAGGATTTATCATGTGTGTCACTGATATAACGAGCCGATGCAATGGTTTGACAGATTCAGAAATACGATGTAATAACTACGATCATAAGGGTCCCAGAGACATATATATTGTCACATGTATGAGTGACTATAGACGGGGTTTGGATTGGATTTATTGGAGACTTTAATACACGACTCGTGACTACAATTAATTATATCGCCATCGCTGATCTCCACACTTTACAAATCACTACAGCACGCTCTAAGTCTTTTCAGTCTGTTGTGTCTTCATCAGTCGTTCTTTGGTAACGGCTTCTAACAGTGGAGATCCCACAGCTTCAGCGTTCATGTCGTTATTCTCCGGCGAATATGCCACAGCTACTGAACTGCACTGACTAAGCCTTCTCTTCACAGACTCCCTTACAACTGACTACTGCTCAGAGTCAGAGGTACTTTACGACTAAAAGTTTACGCCCAATGGCTACAAGTTCCTTGAGACACACGACCAATAATTTTATTTTCCAACTTAACACTTATGAATCATCCGCTCTGATGAGAGGATGGGTCTGTCGTTTACAACTGCTGATGGTCCTCGCCAGCGCAGTAACTCTCATGTCCGAGCCCCGCGGGACTCATTACCACGTTTGACTGTCTCAGATTTGAGACTCCTCCAACCTGGAGGGCAAGGTCCCCGTATTTATATCCACCAGTAATAGGTGGCCGGTTATACTTCCAGTCACTGAGTTCCCTTTTCGTCGCCTCCTACGAATCTCAGGGCTAAGATGGAGGTAATCGACCCCGCCTCCACACGGCTGGTGTCCTTGCTATATGACCCCTTCTGCACGGATCGCGTAGAAAACACCGTTTCCAACAGTTCCTCTATTGTTGTACGTGAACTCGTTGCCGTGGGAACCTGTTTGTTTGGCGGTCGTTACCTAGTAACGGGTCTACACACTGCAATATTCTGATTACGCGAATTAGGATAGTTGCTCCAAATCTGGACGGCGTGTCCTCCTTGGGGATTTAACGCCATGAAGAAAATCTATTTTTAATGTGAGATTCAGCCGAAATGATTATTTTTAGCTGCACTCAATTGTCTCTTCCTTACTCAGTCTTTATAAATTTTATTTCAGATATTAAAGAATAAATTAGAAGGGCTAGGTTACAGTATTTTAAGGTATCACTCATTTGCCACATTCAGAGGATTGTGCGGCATCTTTATTTTGAAATTTTGAATTTTGTACTCATAATTTTTGTATAGTACTACTCGTAAATAAGAGTTCGTTGATTATAAGCAGTCAAATAAATATACAGTGCAACGTGTTCAATTTATTTCGGTACTAACAACAGAGAGAGTCACGAGAATTCGGTGAAAACTAAAAGGAGGCGTCTTATGAAAAGTTCCTGAACCACTGAACTAGACTGGTTTATCCATATTGTCACGTACGTTAGTGACTATAGACGGGGTTTGCATTGGTAATTGGATTTACTTACAGGTCGTAACTACAGTTAATTATTACACTATTGCTGCTTTACGCAATACATAATCTCTCCACAATAATCTCTTCACTCTATCTACACTAGTCTTCAGTCTTCAGTCTCAGTGAATCACACACTTAAAATAAAGCCTTCAGTTCACACAATAAGTCTTCACTGGCTGACTTCTCAGCTCTCACTCACTATCACTCACTATCACACTCATGAAACTTTCACTGCGAACCTCCCGCGGCTGTCTCGGACTCAGAATTGACTAACTTCTTAGTCAAAGTCAAAGTCACATTGCGACTGACGGTCAGTGTCAGTCAATCTTGGTGTCGAGCCCAATCTTGGGCTTATGACCAGATACTTATTACTGTTTGACAGTTACGGTCTTCTTATTGTGGGACGTCCTCTCTGAGGAGAGGATGGTTCTGTTTTTTTTTTTAGAGTCATTGTCTGCAGTAGTGAGTCATTTGCCATAATGTAAAGAATATTTACATTTTACACGTTAAATATGATAATAAATATATAAAATTTATACAGGGCCTCTGTCAGTCCAGGCTCAGTACAGCAGATTATACCCTATTTCTAGTAGCTTCAGCTACAACGGCAGTCTAGTCACTTGAACGGCCGTATGCTTGACCGCCTCCAAGTTCAAGCCTCTTATACTTTCTATATTTGGCTTCGCCTTTTCCAATATTGCGAACATTTTCCTTATCATGATTTTGTATGACTTCTGCTAACTTCTTAGGAATTCCAGTCTCTTTCATAATCCCTCGAACGAACACGCGGAAAACACAGTTTGCTCTACTGTTAAGTAATCGTCGCGTCTACAGAGGCGTTGCCCAGCAACACGTTGATTAGCTGCTGCCGAGATGTGTTTACCGCAGCGCTGCCTAGCAACGAGCGCCGTGCGGCTCGGTTCTGCATGGCATGGAGAAAACACAGCTTTCCTTATTATTTGCTAATCACCGTGTTTACATATTTCTGTGGATCAACAGTTCTTGCATGGCGTAAATACGCCACAATATTATGTTCTCTTTGCCCGTCATAGTAAAATTAGAATTTCTGATTCAGAATTCTCTTGTGTGTAATTTTAATCGACTGCCATCACGTGTTGGCTGAGATAGGACCATTTTATTCTTCTATGTACATACGACAATAAAACAATGGAACAATGCCAGCATGCATCCGTACTCCTAGGGAGACTTGAAGTTGCGACCTAATGTTCCAGTGGTCCATAATCGTTCGCGCATTAATCGTGGAACTTACTAATCATTAATGCACCTTTACTCGTAAATACTGTCGTTTAACTTTTTCACTTGTTTCCAAATTCCTTATAGTTCCTTGCAAATTCCTTCTTGCTCCGTGGATTGTTGTATCATTAACGTCGTGTAGTCCATTGAAACACCACAGACAATTCGGAAGAAAGTATCGCCTCCATCTTCAGGTCCAAAAATAAGCCGAACAGGGAACCAGCGTAAAAACAGTTTGGATATGCTTGCCACCTGCTTTTATCATGGTTTCTGCTTCGTTTATTCGTCTAACTGAAGATAGAGGTGATATTTTCCTGCGAAACATCTGTCGACTTTCGACGTACTGCATGGCGCTATGTCCCAGGAGATAACCACCCTTGTGAGAACTGTAAATTATTTCAATAGCTTGTTTATATGAATATATCTCAACCGCTTAAATGTCTAAGAAAATCTTGTAATATGTCACTTTACATAATATGAAATTTCGTAAATATTAACAAACTCCGTGGCCAGTAGTCCGCAAGCGAACTACACCGACCGATCGACGGCCGCTTGTCGGCGAAGTTATTGTCAACTTTAGCGGATAGAGGGTGCCACGTGGTCAGCGCAACGAATCCCCACGGCCGTTAATCTTGATTTTCTAGACCGGAGCCGCTATTTCCTTCAAATAGATCCTCAATTATCCTCACGAGGCTGAGTGGACCCCGTTCCGGACTCACTACTTCTCAGAAAATCTAATAGCGCCGGTAATCGAACCCGGGACCTCTGAATCTGTAGGCAGGATATTTCCATTGTTATTAAATAATTTACAATCTAATAAATCCACGATAATATTTAACGTTTTATGTCATTTTGCAGGTTTTGTATAGTTTAATTCATGTTCACTGCTGATGAAGCTAATTCATTACTGCGTTGTCGAAGTTGACCCACATACGTATGAATTTTGCTTTGTTAAGTATATGTTATATTTATGTAAATGAATCTATTAGTTACAGTTGGTTCCGGCGTCAGTATTGGGGTCTGATGTAGGCAGATAGCATACAGCAACTTTGGGGTTGCACTGAGGTGGGGGTGACATTATTTAATTCCTGTATTGCTCATGGGTTAAAGTGACATCCTTGTTAGGGGTAGTTGCCAAGTGTGTATCGCACACCCTATCGACAAAACTTAGAACTATGGAGAGGGAGCAGAAAAAATTTCCTCTAATTCACTGCCACTCATCTGTTTATATGTATCGTATGTATTATCGTAATGTCTCTGGATACGATGAAGTGATTTGAGCTAGACCTGTCCGTTTTTATGTGTGGTTGTGTGTCCAATATTGAATCTTCCCATCTTATGGCCATTTTTAATAAATATTGCTGCGTATTCGGGGTTCCGTGACTAATAATAACGGGTTCCGGATTGGATGATTGGATTTAATGACACTTATTTACAATTACAAACGATTATAACAGCTCACAATCAGTTGCTGCCTAAAGGCACGTCCACATTACTCGTCCTCGTGTGACTCGATATGCTCGCGAGTAATGTGGACAATATGACAAGTCACGAGACAAGCAAATTTTAAATTTTTAATTTAAAAACTATATCCAATAAATTAAAATACGACTACAGCCTATACACACTACGAGTAAATATACGGATCCTCACGCGCCGAAGCCTGGTGAGCAACTGAAGTAGTGTGGACGAAGATTTACGAGCACAAGTAAAAGCCAGACGAGTCTCCCGACGAGCACAAGCCTGGCGAGCACGAACACGAGTAATGTGGAAGCGCCTTTAGACTCTCTCCGTTCCTTACTGGACTACGAGTGTCTTCTCTTTTACTGTGACTGAATTGGTTCTGATTTACGAGTCGGTCACTTCTGCAACTGCGACTGCCTTGAGCGACGACTGTCGTACGAATTGACTGAACTCCCTTGCGAATGAACTACGATTCTTTCATAATTTCGGGTCGAACCGAATATAAGTTACTATGTCTTACAATTCATCTGTTATTCTGTTTGCATTCTTTGCAGCGGAAACATGTGTTAGCTAGCCGTTGGTTAGCACTGGACTATTCTAACCTGTTGTCACTGAAAAGTGGCCATCATCAGGTGTATAATTGTGTAAAAAAATTCTGTTCTGTTTTTATGCTGTTGTATTTTGCATTTTTACGAGTGATATAAAATGCTTATAAAAGTAACCTACAAAAATTATATAAGCATTTTATATTACTCGTATAATACAAAATAACAACAGTGAAACAACAGAACTGTCATCTACAATCTTATGCGCCTTATGACGGCCAGTTAGGCCTAAACATTTAGTGTTAAATAAATAATATGAAGAGCCAAAGAGCCACGAAAGTTGAATTAAATGTATGGACGGAGTTGCTCAAAGAAGCTGAAGTGAGAATTCTAAAATTGGAGAACGCAGTGCAACAGGATGCTTCAGTGCAACATACGTCTCTGCTGTTTAGTGGCGAACTAGACAATAACCATTATGGTATTCTGTTGTCAGTAAAAAAACGCAGAAATGAGATGATTTTGATAAATATGATTTCTGTAGATAGTCTTTTAAGGAAAAAAATTGTCTAGACAATAATATTGTGTAATTCATACCGCTGTTCAATGAATTTTACGAGCAGTATCTTGATGTAAATATAGCTTTCTTTCAGAATGGCGAGATACTTTTGACAAATTTTTTTCTTCACACGTTTTTATTCAAATTTCAACAGTTTTTCTTAATTGTAATCCAAAGAGAGGTAATGAAACATTAGACTATGTGGCAAGTTCAAACGTATGGGAACTATGGTAACTATGGTAACAAAGCCAACTTCATGGTCGAATAACTCACGTTCCTTATTCTTTTTCAGGATATCCCGGGAACAGCTCTTCAACCAGTGGCCGTCTATTCTGAATTATCTCTTCATGGCTTTCTTCAGTCCCTCCATACAAATATGAATCTGTTGCCTAGCAGCGAACGTTTTCGTTATGTGTTTCGCGGTCGCTACCTAACAACGGGTCTCTACTTGCTACAGTACTTTTGCCTGCTTAGATACTTGTTTCTTCTCTAGTGAGGCGAAGGAACCCACCAATGTTGTACAGTCGGCCCCTGGATGGCCTCCTAATACTGTTTGACGTGACCATATTTTTGACACCAGTTATTCCCTCAATGGGTATTTCCACATTTTGTTCTATAAATGTCCTGGTTGTCACTAGTTGACAAAACCTGATACTAAGGACAATGACTGAGATTATAATTGGACCTAGCTGAACAGGTGCCTGTCCACATTTTCACCTGTGGAAGAAATAAAGCTACATTGTCTCAGAATGTTAAAGATTGGACTAGCTTCAGAAACTCAGTAATGCTAAATATATAATATAAACCCTTAAGCGCCGACTCATCCACATCGCCTTACAAGACAGTGTAGTGAATGAGCACAAACTTTAGTCTTCAGGTAGCCCAAGCCAATTCTCAAGTATGAATTTATTAAGGTCTCCAAAAGTACTCACATAGAGGGTGTATAAAAGCACCGCTTCATCAATTTTATGGTATTGTCAGGTGTATGAGTGACTATAGACGGGGTTTGGATTGGTAATTGGATTTATTGAACACTTGCAGAAGGTAACTACAAATAACTCAAGCGCTATCGATAATTCACACACATTTTACAGTTCAATAGAGCATGAACTAAGTCTTCTCAGTCTGCTGTGCCTTGACTAGTCGTTGCTTGGAAACTGCACAACGGCAGACGCTCCTCTTCCTCTGGGTTCCCAAACTATCCCCGGCCTCAGATACAAACTTCTAACAACAAAGACTCACAAGGACTTTCCTCCTTATAACATCTAGGCACGTACCTCACAGAAAACATCTTTCCTCTGTTGCTATACCTACTGTTGCGTGCGCAGCCATCTGCGTGGATCGCACAGAAAACATCGCTTCTCAGCTAGTCTATTGGCGCATATTAGGAATTTGTTGCCTAGCAACGGGTATTGCTTACAGAGTTATTACTTAATAACGGATCTACATGCTACATTTTTTTTTCCTTGGCACTACAGCCCCAGTGGGCCTAGGCCTACCTCCATGAACTTCTCCGTTCACCTCGGTTTTTCTAGATCTAAGACATTCGGTAGGACTCCTTGGGCGGGTGATCAGCTCGTCGCAAGGCCTCTACCTGCATACAAACACAGAAAAACGCACACACACAAACTAAACATCCATGCCCTGAGTGGGATTCGAACCCACGATCCCGGTTTCCACACGAGCGAAAACAGTACATGCCTTAGACCGCTCGGCTACCGTGACCGGCGCTACACTATTTAGACCCTACATTTTATACAACCAGCCATAACAGGCACTGAAATCATGTTTTACCTCTGAGCACAACAACAAGCAGATAACTACCTTAGCCCATAAAATATACTAGTTAACATCATGCAGAATTTTCCCTGTACGTTGAAAAGATCTGCTGATGTAAGATTGACACCGTGACACCTAAACTTCTGACTTTTTAAGAGTACAGTTCGTTTCGCCCAGCTTTCTGACGGATATTTGTATCTACTTAACACCACGTAATGCAAAGATTTAACCTTTTAATGCCTAATGGTTGCTATATGCACGACCTGGTTTAACACACTAGAATTTTGCATTTTGCTCACACAGTGTGTTTGTGTGTTTCATATGGTTCTCACAATAAGCATCTGATATCTTCCTAAACAGCATTAACCGGCTGGTCCTTGTAGCCGAGACACAATGTGTTTCCTGTGAGGTACGAACTGAATTTTTATATTTAGTTCGGAAAAAATTCGGTCTTTAAAGGTCAAATTTAATATGTAGCAATCTTAAGTTTAATTATTGTGCTATTTCCCTGTATCCACATTGTAATGGTCCCCGTTGTATCAGTGATCTGTATCTGTCTCTGTATCTTCTTAGTCACTGAAACGAATCTAGCGGCACAAGCTTAGTTTGCTATGTGATGCGTAATGCGCACGCGCACGATCAATTCGTCACGACATGGATCTTTCCAATGGAACACGCTTAATAATTAGATACGGTGTACGCTATTTGAAACCACCACAATAGGTGGTCTCTATTCACATTCCTTTTGTAATGCTTTACGTCATTATTATGGCACGCGTATGAGAAATATGTTGTGAAAGATGTTACGCTTATGTTGTATAATTTAGTTTTCATATCTAGTTGACTTGTAATCCTATCAATTTATCTTAATACAAATTGGAATGGTGACAGGCTTCACGAATTGATTCGTCAGTTCCTTTCTTGTGAAGCAGATCGTGCTTTTCGGATGCTTGGTTAATTTCTTACGTCCCCCCCCCCCCTACAAAAAAAAAGAATACGCGAA
>NW_019738954.1:4565-20416 GCF_002891405.2 Cryptotermes secundus | reverse complement strand
ACGAGCAAGCAACAGACATCCCCTAGGATACCGCGACGCTATATAAGCAGCAGGCCAGATAAGAACCGGGGAAGTCGCAGTAGAAAGGAGAACTAACTCTGAGGCAAGTCAGTCACAGCAGAAGAGTGACTAGAAGAGAAGACAGTCGTAGTCTAGGCAGAATGGAGCGAGTCTCAGGCAGTCATTGCTTGTGAGCTGTTGTGATTGACTGTGATGAAAACTGATTATAAAAGAAGGTGTTAATAAATCCAATCACCCAATCCAAAACTCGTTACAATTAGTCACGGAATCATAAACATGAGTCAGTTCTATCCTACTAGTTGCCTGGAGGTTAACGGCTACGCTCAAGTACACCATGAAGACAAACAGCCAATGTGTTCGAAACATCGGCATGAGAAGATGGTGACGCTCCAGCCGTCTGGCCTCGTTAGAGAGGATGCTGGCTTGGCAACATATCTCGCAAAATCAACGCCTTTACTGCTTATCGAGAGCCGGTCATCCAGCCGTCATTGGCTGAGCTATTCCTGCCCGTAAGCCCTGAGGATAACCCACCTCCGATAACGTGTGCTCCATGAATGCACACCTCTCAACAGCTACATGCTTGATTCTAAATTTTTGTCGGGCTTTCCATGACCTATAAACGAACACCCCGACAATAATTTAGAAATATCCTGTATATAACCGACTTGAACTTGTTCGCAAAGCAAAGTTCCTATTAAGGCGCGTCCACATTACTTGTTCTCGTGTGACTCGCTATGCTCGCGAGTAATGTGGACGATATGACAAGTCACGAGACAATCAAATTTTAAATTTGTAATATAAAAATTATAGCCTATACACACTACAAGTAAATATACGGATCCTCACGCGCCGAAGCCTAGCGAGCAACTGAAGTAGTGTGGACGAAGATTTACGAGCATAAGTAAAAGCTTATCTAGCGATTGCATAGCAATGGTCGCGATATGGACTCCATAGGAAGCCAGTTAAGTGATAGCGACCACTGTTGCAGTGTGACGTCATTGCGCCTGCGCGGAATTCTGTTTACTGAAACGTTGCTCTAGAAGCGGGTTACATAACCTTATTGTTCCACCGTTGACAATGTGTATCACGTATATTTACCGGTCCGTTACCCAGCAACGCTCTGGCCATCCACGTTACAACATATTCAGGCCTCAATGCAATTATTTTCGCTTATGTTCCTCCTCCTTACGACACGTTTCGGCCTCAGACGGTCATCATCAAGGGTTTTCTCTACGCCAAAAGTGTCGCACAGTATAAAGCATATAAAATGTTCACACCTGCAAATGTGATGTTTCCTGTTTAATTTACTTGATGTACACTCAATATTTATTTCCAGTGATTAATTTCACTTACTTTCTAATTTAATTTTGGTTTGAAATTTCTTAAAAATTCTTAAAATTATATAATCGTCGCGCCTCTATATGGGGCGTCGTCCACTTGTCCAAATGATATAGTTCTATGTTGCGGCTTGGTGTTTGTGTGTTGCTTATGTTCGTCGGCCCTTTCTTTGCGTTACGATTTGTTCCAATTTGTATATTGTTCCTTGCCCCTGCCTATGATGTTGTTGCCAACTCTTGTGTGTGAGTTACTTTAATCAATGCAAATAAAGATCGAGTGTACATCAAGTAAATTAAATAAGAGACTTCATATTTGCAAGTGTATAAATAAGTGAATACGTTTTATAGAGTGCGATAGTTCTAGCGAAGACCTGAAACGGGCGAGTATTCCATGCTACCTGGCCGTTGTTGGTCGGGGTTAGCTCGCAACTTCGTCAGGGATCTCGTCTATTGCAGTGGGCGAGACGCACGCCGCGGCTATGCCGCTGGCAAGGAAGGATGCCTTCAGAGCAAAGCAGAAGGTCCACCCCCAACATACATATTCGTTAGGGAGGTTCGGGGTGAGGAGGTTAGTGACTGCTGCCCGTGCGAATGACCGCTGCGACCCCCACTTTCTAGTTGAGACTCTTTTTAACACTTCCATGCAGTGGGCTGCATCTCTATGCATCCTCTGGCATCCGAGGCTGTGTGATAAGAGACAGCACCCTGATAGGCATGGTGTAACATAAGTGGATGTTTCGTAATATTTTAAATAAAATTATTTTATTTACGCGTACATAAACCAGTAATGTGTTTAATATAACGAACATGGAGCTACGAGTTAGGAAGCCATGTACAGGATGTTGAAATATTATCTTTGCCTTATTACCGAAATGTAGCTTTATGTAGTTTATCATTAACTAATAGATAATGTACACGTAGAACTGTTTACAGTATAGGACAAGGGCAAGGGTGCCATAAGGAGGCCGGTTCCTAACAAGGACTTCGGGCCTCTGCTTGTGGTGTTTGGGTGTACAGAAATTACACATCGCCAAGTCCTTAACTTCCTGTTCCATTGAATTCACAGAAATACTACTGGTGTAGTGTGTTATATTGGCGCCTTCAGAAAAATAGCGAGAAGCACCTAATAGCTTCGTCATGTCTGTCCGTCTGTCCAGTTCACCACACTTCCAGTTGCCCAAGATACTCCGGGCTTGGCTCGTGATATGCCACGGTGCTCGACTTTTGGAAGCTCCCAGAAATTTCCACCTCATCTTCTTCCCTCGTTGTGCGCAGGCTCAACTGTGTGCGTGTTGTGCAATGGTGTGCGTATTAGTGCGTGTGTGTGTGCCTGTGTGTATGAGTGTTACTTGCATGTGTGTTTCAGTGCGTGCGTGAGTGCGCCAGAGCGCGCTCGTCTGTACTTGTGTGTGTGTGTGTGTGTGTGTGTGTGTGTGCGCTGTGTGTGCTTATGTCAGTGCGTGTGCCTGTGTGTATGAGTGTGTCACTGCCTGTGTTTTTCAGTGCGTCCGTGTGTATGTCAGAACGTGTGTGTCTGCTTGCTTCTCAGTGAGTGCATGTGTGTGTGTGTCCGTCAGTCTATCCACTAAGGGGTAATCTTCGCGCTTACCCGATTACTCGCCCAGGTAGGGAGAGGAAGGAAAGAAGGAGGAGGTTGATTCTTGCCGGGATTACACGGGGTAGGCGCTCGGCCGCTTGGGGCAGAAAGCGCCGAGGCGCGTCTCTGCCAGAGACGGACAACAGTGCATATGCAAGAAGAGGCAAGGCACAGACGGAACATTGTCGACCCTGCGGGATGTTTAAAGGTATAGTTTCCCTGCCGTGAAGACGTATGTGGGAATGGGTTTATGAGCCCGAAAAGTAGGAGGGAGAAAGTTGTACATTTTAGGTTGCTTATTTAACGACGCTTTGGGAACAATTGTAAAATTAAATGTGTGAAACAAATGGCTTTGGTGTCGTATTGTTCTCAATAACAGTTAACATACCTGTAGCTTAACACTAAATCTATGCTATCACCTTGTTTTGTACAATCCTCTTACCCTGGACACTGAAACTTCGTCTACATGTTATGTTCAGAAATGGAGATGGTACCATATATTAGCACAGTTCTCACAAATGGAAATTAAAATTTAATTGACAGATGACATACAGATGCGCCAGGATGTGCCGTCATGTAGTCCTGTAGAGGTGTAGCAGTGTCCATCTTCAGAGCAGCCGAGTGAGCCGGGCATGGAAAAGAAATTGGTACTGGTGTAGAGAAGGGACACGCGGTAGCATAGTTCGTTGAGACACTATGGTACAAGCCACAAGGTCGCGGGTTATATTCTCGGTGAGGTAATTGTATTTTCTTTCCACTTTATCTAATCCTTCCAGCCGCACTATGGCCCTGGGATCGACTCAGCCTCTAACAGAAATGAGTACCAGGAATCTTCCTCGGGGGGTAAAGGGCGGCCGTCTCGTAAGGCTGAAAGTCTTACCGCCATCTGTGAGCCAATTATCTAAAAGATGTAGGAGTCTCGACGTCTAATAACCATGTAGGTCTTCAAGCCCTGTTACAGGGACAGCTTTACCTTTCAGAGAGGAAAGGCCGCATTAAGGGCACTGAGTGAAACATTTTCCATTGCTTTCCTTACTTTTCCTCTCTCTCGCTCTCTCTCTTGACCTTCCCATACCACAATTTGGACATTCTGAGCCATTCTTTTCCCATTTACCTACTCGAAAAGAAAACAAAGAAGTTCTGGGAAGAACCAATCGCCTACTTTACTTTGATAGGACACGGACTGCATAGAAAACGACAATTCCATAGATCCTTCCATTGTTACGTTTGTATTCTTTGACACGGGAACGTGTTTTCCGAGCCGTTGCCTAGCAACGATAAAGAAGATACAGACACAGAGAGAAAGTAGCTTAACAACAGGGAAAATGGTGGAGGCAGTACGTTCTCTGCGTTCCGACCCGAAGTTATGTAAAGATGACAACTCTTTGCTCAGGACCTCAGGAAACATTGCTCTGAGAAGGGTCCCGCTGAACCCGAACCTAACATGAACTGTGCTTGCAGTCACCAACAGCTTTTGTCAGACAGAAAGCAAGACCATGGTTGGAAGTTCGTCGCAGCGCGCAGAAACCTTGGAGTTGAAGATCTACGAGTAATTACCGAGCCGTTATCTCTCAATGGCCATATTCGCGGCGCTTCTCTGACTGCACTATTCCGGCTTTCAGGCGTCATGTCACACGTCACGTATATGTTTATATGGTAGTGTAACGTCCATTTCTGTTGGTTTCACAGTTCGGTCTTCTAAGATTTATGGGTGATAAGCAGATATATAGACTTACGAATACATGGCATCATAGACACACGGACACACAGACACACAGAGGGCAAGATGATCCCATAAGCCTCCTTTTATTTTTTAAAATAATAAAAATAAATTAATAAAAACAGCTTTTTCAAGGGCCTCATTTGCTTTTCCATTGTCCTTACTGAGGGCTTCTACCCCTACTGTTGCATGCTCGGCTCATTCTTCTGTCCTGAAAATGGAGGCAGCATGTTCCTCCGAAACATCGGTAACTATCTTTCACACTGTATAGGATTTGAAATTTTTATAACTGTGGTTATGAAGATTTCTGTCTTCTGGGACATGGTAGAAGAATTAGGTTATTCTTAGGCCCTGAATATGGAGGCGAGATTTTCCTACGAAACGTCAATTGACGCAGTATATACCGTTATATCCCAGAAGATAGAACTCTTCATCTTCTAGACTTCATGGCGTCACATTACATACCCAAGTAATATTCTTAATCACTGCCGTGAATACATCGACTCTCTCAAACACAAAAGCACGAAAGAAATATGTGTTCATTCATATTTCTGTCAACCTGTAGCCCTGACTGCAACACTGTAGTGTTGAAATGCCACTGGCACGTCAGTTCGCTCTTAATTGTATTCATAATGTTCCGTTATACAGCTTCTTACCTTTAATAATTTATTATATTTCTCGGCTTTGTACTGAACACATTTCTCTGGAGCTATTCCGTCGAGACACATCACAAACTGTTTATTCCTCGCGCAAAGTGGAGACTGAGCGTCCAACCTGAGGGAAGGCAGCTGATACATATGACCTGTTGCATCATTGACAAGGATAATTCCTCATTATGCTACTGGTTCTGACATGGCAGGTCAAGTGAGAAAGGTTAAAATGATGACAAATGATTTTATCTTTGTGTGAGACGCTTCAGCTTTTTTTTATTATTATTATTCAGGGGTCGTACCGTCTGGAACATGCTTCGTAATTGGTATGTTCCCTTTTAAAGGAATTTCTCATAATACCTTTCTTCATATATGGTCATATGCATTAGCAGTTGGTGTAATTAACTCTCTTTTTACTATATTCTCGCATATTATAGTCATCATATTAAAGTAATATCAAAACCGGCATCCGTAGTCTAGAGGTAACGTTCCCACCTCATGACTCGTAGTACGCGGGTTCAAATACCCGGCGGAAGTCGTCGAATTTTTAAGGGCGGAAAAATTCAGGGAACAAGTCCTCCGTGAGGGACTTTAAGCCGTGGGTCGCGTGTCGTAGCTTTACGGCACGTAAAAGAACCTCATATCTCCAAAGGAGGTCACTGAGCCAAATTAACGGACGTTTCCCGCCCAACAGCAGTCCCTAATACCTCTGGTAGATGGGGGAAGCATTATAGATACCTCTCAGCTAGTAGAGCCGGTCTCGCTGGCTGGGCGGGACTGGTGGTAAGCACCAGTACCGGTAGGATATAGAGATTGGTAGAAATTATAGAGGGAAGCACAATGGACCAATACAGGTCTAAGTGCATGGGGAAACCCACCCTCTCCAATAACTAACTCACTAAGGTAATATCAAAATATACGTTAGGTCAGATAAGTCAGGAGGTCAGGTGGGACTGAGGTGGCACCGAAACAAGCATGCGAATATACATATTCCTATGGAAACTATAATTTTGCCTGTGGTTCTGTATGGGTGTGAAACCTAGTGTCTGATATTAAGGGAGCAACATATACTTAGGGTGTTTACAATAGGGTGCTGAGGAATTTGGACCGAAGAGAGATGAAGTGACAGGAGGCTGGACAAAACTACATAATGAGGAGCTTCGTAACTTGTACGCTTCTCCAAGTATAATTAGAATGATCAAGTCAAGGAGGATGAGATGAGAAAGGTATGTAGCACGAATGGATGAAAAGAGGATACGTAGGATACTTGTGGGAAAGGTAGAAGGAAAGAGGCCACTATGACGACCAAGACGCAGGTGGGTGGACAATATTAAAATGTATCTTAGAGAAGTAGGATAGTTTGGTGTGGACTGGATCGATCTGGCTCAGGATAGGGAGCGGTGGAGGGCTCTTGTGAACACGGTAATGAACCTTCGGCTTCCATAAAATGCTGGGAAGTTCTTCAGTAGTTACACAATTGGCGGCTTCTCAAGAAGGGCTCAGCTCCATGAGTGAGTGAATGGTAATATTGTCCCTGAGATTATACAATTAAGTTCTACGACATGGAGACGCATGGAGGAGCGGATGTGTAGAGCTACGTACGCTTCACGCCCCGGCCGCTATACCCCAGGGAAGAAGAAGCCCGTATTGTCCTTTGATTAGGAGCCTGGGCGGGCCCCAGAGCCGTTCTGGACGCTGTGGAGTAAACATTAATCTTTTGCCTCTGTCGGGAACTGAAACCCGACCGACGAGCCCGTAGCCCGTCGCTGTACTGGCTGAGCTCTCATTAGCGATCTAAAGTTAGCAATGTTCATGTTACTTTAAACGGTTTCACAGAGGAAATGTGTACATAAATATGCTTTTAGCATCTCAGCAAAACATACTGAAGTCCCGGTACAGCACTAATAGGAACATTTTCGTTTATAGCGTGTACGAAGTAATTGTTGGTACAGTATTAACTGACTTGTTATATGTTGCTTCTTTCCTACTTGTTTATAAGTACGGAACTATCAAAGCCATGGTAGGTGATTTGAGAATGTTTAAGGAGGGCAGGCTGTAACGTAGTTGGTTGAGGCACTGTTACAAGCCGGAAGGTCGCGGGTTCGAGTCCCGATGGGGTGGATATTTTAAATTTACGTACATAATACTTCCAGCCGCACTATGCTCCTGGGGTCGATTCAGCTTCTAACTGAAATGAATACCAGGAATCTTCCTGGGGGTAAAGAGCGGCGGGCTCGTAAGGCTGGCAACCTTCGCCACCTGTTAGCCGGTCTAGAGAAAATGTGGGAGCTTCGATGTCTCACAACAATATGGGCCTTTAGGCCTGTTACAAGGATGTTTAACCTTTTTTTTTAATTTTGGTATCAGGAAACTTGGGAACATAATTAGTAATTATAAATTATATTCGTGATAAAATTATGTGAATACTTACTATTTTTCGCGTCAAGAAGCTGCTATCCCCCATTTGCTGATCAAAACGCCCAACGCTAGGATACTTTTTACTGACGCGTGTGTGAGTGAGTATTCGCAGTATAAGAGGTTTGGATTGGTAATTGGAATTATTGAACCCTTACAGAACGTAACTACAAGTAACTACACCGCTGTCACCAATTCACACACTCTGCAATTCACTACAACACGAACTAAATCTTCTCGGCTTGCTCTATAATCACCGGTTGTCGCCTTGTATTGGCTTCCAACACCTTAGCTTCCTCAGTTTCCGAGTTCACGCCCTTGGTTGTCGACGACTGTCTCACAACTAACTAAATTCTAGACTTGCCCTGCTTATAACACCTCGGCACGGGCCGCATAGAAAACACCTCTCCGAGCAGTGAGAGAAAGGGAAGAAGAAGAAGTGGGAGGTGATAGTGAGAGACACTACATGGGGGGTAAGAAAATATATCTCCGATTTTGAAGGTTCTCAGGCAGTGCCCGCTTGTCCTCTGGTATAGGTACAGCATATAATCAGATTTTTTTATATACACGTATGTTTTTTCATGACGATGGAAGGGGTGCATTATAGTAATGTTTTTTAAGCTAACGTTGGGAGGGCTATATTAGGGCGAAAATTTGATGTTACCAATGGGAGGTTCTACATGTGAGGCATGCAGTGCAACGTCGAATTTGGGTACCAATTCAGAATTTGCTCTAGGACCGAAGAAAACCACGAAAAAACTTGGTCATTTAGCCGGTCGCAGGACCTACCAGATACGCCCAGCAGTTCTTCGGTTGCTGCGTCTCATATCTGTTGCACGAACCGCGCAGAGAATGGAATAATAAGGGAAGCACGAAAATATGTGAAGCAGATAGTAAGCAGGGCCCTGGATATGGAGGTTACAACTTCTTCCGAAACTTCTCTTAGCTTTCAACTGTTTGCACAACGTTGTGTACTCTTCGTGTACACAGATATATCAGTAAATATATTAAACCTATGGTTCCTGATACTTTCATCACATGGATTGAAGTCGTTGAAAAAAAAGAGGTGTCAAGAGTTCTTTCTACAACGTTTTATTGTGTTCTTCCACTTCAGCAGCCCTGTAGTGATGCGCATGTGTGTGGTTTAGTAACTTACCGTTTATTACCGATCCCCAATACTAGGGCTACGTATTTGTGTGTGGATATCAGAGAGAACCACTGGAGTGTTCCACGCAATTGAAAGAGCCAACAGAGATACAAGAACATGATGGGGAGGGGAATTAGAACGGTGACTGCTGGCTGGGGAAATTGGTTAGTGAGATGAAGACATCATCCCGGAATTTATAGCCATCTGCCCCCCCCTCCCGTCTCGCACGTGTCGTATATTTGTCATATTAAGAACGATTAACATCTCCTCATTTCTCTCTCAATTCTTCCACACTTATTTTTATCCAGTCCGTGGTCTTCTTCAGTCTATTCTCGTCATTCAATTGCATTAATGCGGGTATAAAGAAAATACATAAGAGACGCGAATTCATACATCATAGGGCTTTTGTCCTTGTTTTCTGAACGCGAAAACGTATAGAAATGTGAGAGTCCTACATCTGCACATTAGTATGACTCATTTCTCTGATATTTCTTTGTTTTTCATTCGTTTCTTTTTGTGATTTACTTTCCTTCATGTTCTCACTTTCTCCTTTATGCTTGTTGCTCTTCGCACTAATTTTTTTTCATGCGTTTTACTTTATGGGCTTTCTTTTTCTGCTTTTGTTCACTACTTTCCTTTCTGTGTTTCTTCTTCTTTTAATTTAATGCACTTCCTTTTCATTCATTCTTTGTATATATCCCTGCCTATAATTTTATTTCTTTTCGTTTATTTTTGTATCACTGTTAGCTACTTCCCTAAGGTTTTGTTATTATTTTCGCCGACACATTAATTGTACAGGTTTTTAAGTGATAAATTCTTCTTCTCCTGGTCCTCCTAAAGTTTTATACTTCGCTTTAATATATCTAGGTCTTAAGTAGGCCTTTTCTTCGGTCGGTTGCTATAATAATCTCTCCTAAGCAGGAGGTAATGAAGATAAAAACGTACAAAAATAATGTTCCGGTTTGTTGCAGTTCATTTCTTCAGTCAATGTTCGTCATACTCACGGTTTGAACTTTTGACGTTTAAACTTATAATATTTGATCCTCGGTTCCTTATGAGTGCTTGAGAAGGTAACATTGTTTATCACTGCGAACACTAGATCTGCTTTTTAATTTTTATATTTTTTATTGAAATACTATTTCCCTTGAGAACATGTTCTCCATGCGTGGTACTATTTGGTCTATTTATTTAACATTACATCTACAGTGTTACTATAATTATTTTCGTTTATTTTTTTGTATTCATTTTTTATGCTCATCTGTTATTTTTGTTTTGTTTTAACGAGCATTATAATATATAAATATAAATTGAATTAATATTATTATCATCAACAACATGAGCTCTCCACATATTGCTACTTCAGGCGTCGACTGACACCGTGTTTCTTTCTTATTCTGAAATGTTTATCATTTTATTTTATAGACCTCCCTCCTTCTCCGCCAACGCCACGCTCCTCCATTTGCTGTCCCCACTGCACACAAGATAAAATGGCCGTCTGTTACAGCTCGCCATTTCATACCCTCTCCTTCTACATTCTGCTCTTATCTCTTCAGAAAAGCAGCCCATATTGGCCCCTGGAGTTCTTTTTGCACTTTTTTCTTTACATAAAGAAGGGGATTTCACATATTTCATTTCCAGTGTTTCCTTCTTCTTCTCCCTTCGTTATGTGACGTCAGGTGATCCAGACGAATGGTGTTCTGGGCTTCTGTGTTATGCTGTTACAATCTGTGTGAAACTGTACGTCTGGAAGATATCGATTTTACAGTTGTGTTGAGAGAAAAGAATTTTAGTAAATGCTTTAAATTTTCATGATAATTTGTGCGTTCATTATTCCTATTAAAAGTAATACCAGTCTACTGACTGACTTCACCCTGGTTCTATGGCCCTTCAAGAGCATCGGACTCCTTCACGACAGATGCGTTTCTTTTCTACTCTTTTCCATTTCCTTCAGCCTCTTGAAATATTCTCTGTATCTTCAGGCCATATCAGTTAGCAAGATATAACATACTGTTCCTACAATGTTTTATCAATCGTGTCCTTCCGCCATATATCGTTAGAGTTCTTAAAACATTGTTATAGAAATGGTATTGTTAGCCTCACGCCCAACCCCTAACTGAGACGACTAGAGCTACCCATCCTTTGACCTTCGACTTGTCTAACACGTGTGATTCTGCCAAGTTCTTAGATACCTGCTGGCAGAGATGTCCGTGTAATTAGGGCACGCAAACCTCCCCACCACGTGAAGGTAGTGGTCCAGGGAAACAGTAGTACTACCACTACTACTACTGCTACCACCACCACCACCACCACTACTACCGCCTCTGCTATTACTATTACTACCACTACTACTACCACTATTGCTACTACTACTATTACTACAACTACTACTACTACTACTACTACAGATACTACTTCTATAAATGTTAATAATAATAATAATATTATTATTACGAATCACAACAATACTAGTTCAGCAGTTTCTTTGGCAATCAGACCAATTTACGTAATTGCTGTATTGCATTGTTTCTTATAATTTTTTGCCTTTAAACCCGGTTTAAACTATTTCAATTATTGTTGATTTTTAGCTCACTTTCCGTATTTTGATAATAATTTTACTACATCACCTTGCTCTCTCTACGTCTGTGTGTCTGTGTGTTCTATTAAAGCCTGAAACTAAGGGCAGTGGAGCCAAAAGAGACCTGTCTGTGTCTGTCCCTTCTTACAGTCACTAGGCAGTGACTCGGCACACACATTGGAGAGGCAACAAAGAATTAGACACTTGGTTTTCTATGCGATCCATATCGTATCAAAGGAAAATAGGCGATTTGTTCTTCCCAGAACTTATTCTTTAAATTATATTCTTCTCCTTTTTGCATGTGACACTTCGTGTTCCTGACATTCTGAAGATTCATTTTGGAATTGGCTGTACTTGATCCGAAATTAAAAAAAGTGGAAATAATATAAAGCGAGTGAATTGCTTGTCTTAATTGCGGTGGACGTCACGGTACTTTCCACACGATATTTCACGCGAAATATGTTCACAGACGAGAGAGGAGACGTTCTGATACTCTTTGCATCTCTGCAAACATTCTGCAAAACCCTTTCCTTGTGCGAGTCCAGAATTGAATTACATATGGTCATGAACCTCGGTCCATTGCAAGGCTTCGTTCCATTTCCCACAAAACTGATACCAGACAATCTGGGGATTAAATAGCATTAAGTGACAAAGCTGCCCGTAAATTCACAAAAACAAATATTTATTTCATATGGAAAGCGTCTAAAATATTTCAACCACGAGTCTTAATTATTTTCACATGCTTTCGTCCTGTTACTCGACAAAACGACGAGATTTTCATGCACATTGTTTTCTTCGCTTCACTCCTCTCCCGCGCGTCTTTTCTTCTGCCAAACAAAGGACGCTTTCCTTTGCTACTTGAACAGATGCATCCATGCCCACAACCCTACATCCATTAAATCCACCCATAGTACTGTTGCGTGTTTCCTAGGTAACGCGACAAGAAAAGTTGCGTTCCGGATTAGACGAATGTTTATTGGATAATTATTTGTTTACACTCACAAATATAATCACTCTCAGTAACGTCTTCAGACGTTTCCTCTTCAGTGGCTATACTCTTGCACCGCTACTCTCGGTGGAGCCTTCGTTCTTGGGTCTTCCCTTACCGCTCGTTGGATCTTAACAACTCGAACAGCGTTCACTGCTCTCTATATAGGCTCGGCACGGACCACCCACAGAAAACACATTGCTGCTCAGCAACAGATATCATGTATTGTTGTCAGGCGTGTCTACCCATGCATTGTCTAGCAATGGACGCCCTATTATTGCGCATTCGTTACTGTGGGAACTCAACAATTCGTTCTCTGTTGCTTAAGCTCTTCCATAGGCAAAGGTCTCTTTATGTTTCGTTGCATAGGAATTGCTAGTCGTTGACCAGCAATGGACGTTCTACAGTCCGGCCTTCCTGGCGGCACGCCACAATACGTTTTCTACCAAATGCAGCCTGCCTTCAATTACATGTGTAGCTATGTAACTAGGTATAGCCTACTGTTTCAACCTGCAAAATAACTCTTTTTCTTTGGTTATTTAACGACGCTTGTAAGTATTTAAACTATGTAGCAGTCGATGGTAAGATGAAAAATGAATTGGAAAGCTGTAGAAGAAGCGATCGTTACATAATAGAGGTAACTGCCTGGAATTTATCTCTAGTCACTGAAGGAAAACACGAAAATCCTCAGCCATTGCCCTGGCCGAGATTTGAAGCGGAAATCTCCCTAATACAGGTCTAGATCTTCACTGCTAGGAAAAACCTTTGGGCCCCACCATAACACGTGAATCTTCTTCCTATGAAATGCATGTAAATTTCTTGGTGGGGAAACACTTGAGGGGAGGATGGTAATATTGAAATGATATTGTCACGTGATAGAGTGATCATAGATGGGGTTTGCCTTGGTAATTGGACTTAGTGACTACTTACAGAACGTAACTACAAGTAACTATAACGCTGTCGCTAATTCACACGCACTGAGTGTTCCCAGTCTGTTGTGTTTTTAGCAGTCGTTATTTGGTAACGGCTTTCAAAGACGGACGTTCCGCTTACTCTGGGTTTCCGAACTATCCGCGTGCCTCAGCTACCAGCTTCTAACAGCAACAGCTCACAAGGAATGAACCCCAGCAGTTCTCTAACTCGCTCACTCATTAAACCAACTCGCTCTCCCCTGTACTGACCTGCACTGCGCTACACTAACTGAACTCAGCTCTGTTAGTCGAGTGATATAGCGAACCACATAGAAAACACCGCTTCCAAAATACTTCCATTGTTGCACACGGGCCGCTGCCCGTGTGCGACGGCTCCGGTACTGTTGCGTGTTTACTAAGCTGTTTAATAACAATGTCGGTTGTCTTGTTATTTGTTTTACGATCATTATTTAGCAACGGGTTTAAACTCCGTGGCTTTTAGTCCGAAAGCGAACTATACCGACCGAGCGACAGCAGCTTGTCGGCGAAGTTAGTGCCAGTTATCGCAGATAGAGGGTGTCGCGTGGTCAGCTCAACGGATTCCCACGGCCGTTAATCTCGGTTTTCTAGACTGGAGCCGCTACTTTTCCATTCAAGTAACTCCTCAATTATCCTCACGAGGCTAAATGGACCCCGCTTGAGACCCACTACTTCTCAGAAAATCTGGTAGCGCCGCGAATCGAACCCGGGACCTCTGAATCTGTAGCCAGGAATTCTGAGCGCTACCATAGAGGCGGCCTAGCAACATGTTTATAGTATGTCAGAATATTTATTGGAATATTTTGTGATTTGCATGTTAAATACTGGCAGAGTTTAGTGGCAAAATTTTGTTGTAATTGCAAAGGATATTTTGGATTCCATAACACCAAGTAATGAGTAAATAAATGTACATCGTGTGTGGTATCGCTTTGCAAGTGAAGTGGGGATTGTTACGTGTACCAAGTGCGTGCTGCGTATACGGTTCTAGTTAGAAACAAGCCACTTGGAAGACTGGGGCTTAATTGGGAAATGGCAGGGGTTATATTAATTAGACTTGGATAGGATTAAACTGGCTGAAGTTAAGTTCCATAGCGTGTCATTATAATGGCGATGAACATGAGGGTTCCCTTACGGTAGACGTTTTCTTCGAGAGAAGGACAACTTTTATCGGTCTAGGGAAGGTCTACATCCACTTCTCTTCCCATGAGCTAGAATATCCCGTCGTAATGACAATACGAGTATTAAATATGCGGAATAAATATTTCTTATCTTAAGACTCGCCACTCTGTTGATACTTGCCTTAACATGTCTTACCAGAAGCACCTGAGTGTGCTGTGGCATTCTTTGGGATTCTGCCTATTGCGTGCACTCCTTACGAAACACAGCACTGTGAAATGGCGTACATAGCTACGTGCTACAAACCTAGCGAACAAAATTAAGCGCGTCAACATCAATTCATAGAGGGAAATAAATTAAGAAATACAAAGGAACAAATAGAACTATAGTATGGGCACCTCTCAGAGGCCAGTGGACGATGAAGCAGAAGAGGTGGAACACAGGGAAGAGGACAGTAGAATAAATACAGCTGAACCAACTAAAGAAGAAATCAAAGTAGCACTCAAGGCTCTGAAAGCAGGAAAGGCACAATACCCCCCTCCCTCCGAAATGCTGATGGTAGACCTGGAAACATCTGCAGAAATATTAGACCCACTTTTTTAAGAATTTATGGGGAAAGAAAATTGTACCTGAAGAATGGAAAAAAAGGATTGTTAGTTAAAATACCAAAAAAGGGGAACACTACTCAAAGCAACAAACGAAGACGGTTAACTCTGCTGTCAGTACCAAGTAAAGTACTGAATCGAATTTTATTAAGTAGGATAAAAATTGTAATTGAGACACGACTATGAAAAGAATAAGCTGGCTTTCGAAGCAATAGATCCAGTGTAGACCAAATTAGTACACTCCGTATAATTATAAAACAGAACATGGAATACAATAATAACATGTATTTCATGTTTATTGACTTTGAGAAGGCATTTGAATCCATAAATAGAGACAAGATGCGGCACATCATGAAGAAACATGAAGTTTCCAAACTTATTACAGTTCTTGTAGAGCAAAACTATGATAGAGACGCGTGCCAGGGGGTACATGATGGCAGGCTGTCAGAACCAATTCCAAGTACAGCAGGAGAAAAGCAAGGACACATTCTTTCACAAATTACCATTTCTTATGGTGATAGATGAAGTAATGAGTAGTGTAACAGAAGGAGAAAGGTAAGAATAACTTGCGGCCTTTCTGGACAGTTAGAACACTTAGAGTCTGCAGACGATATCTGTCTTCTATCTCATACATTTCTCACTGAAACAAGCAACGAATGTTTCCCACGGTTTGTTTTCATCGTCGCGGGCATTTCTGTCTGAAACCGAGTTTCATGAAACGAACCGTGGA
>NW_019738954.1:0-287 GCF_002891405.2 Cryptotermes secundus | reverse complement strand
TTTATCTTCCTCTTAAGCTACATCTTCGACTATAATTCCAGAAAAATCAATTAACTTAGTTTCTAAATCACAAAACTATACTTGGTTTCGAGCTTTCCAACGCTTGTTTACTATGCCGGTATTTTACCAATAGGCTACCAATGCCACGGAAATTTGTTAGCTTTAATCTTCCTCTTATGTTACATTTAGCTCTATAATTCCATAAAAATCTCTTTACAAAAATACTCCTGTATTCGAACCATCAACCTTATATTTACAACGCCGGTGCCTTACCGCAAGACCACCAG
>NW_019738953.1:0-521 GCF_002891405.2 Cryptotermes secundus | reverse complement strand
GGGGCTCGACACCAAGACAGACAGACTAACCGACCGTCAGTTGTAACATGACCTTGGTCTTGACCTTGAATTTGATTGGGATATATATAAGAGGGCATAATCTGCTGTACCTAGCCTGGACTGGCAGAGTCCGTGTATATATTGTACATTTAAATAAGAAATAAGTGTGTGTTGTAAATATGTGTAAATACAGACAGTGGACTTAATACTACAGACTGACTAACAAATGACAGACCCGACCTCTCGTCAGAGAGGGCGATACACATGGACAAGACAGTAACTTTCATTCAAAATGGGGCTCGACACCAAGACAGACAGACTGACTGACCGTCAGTTGCAACGTCACCCTGATTCTGACTTTGACTGAATTTGATTGGTTAGCGCGCGTGATGATGAAAAGTGATGTGAAGAGTATGCGTTGCAGAAAATGCGTGATAATGTGGGATGTTCCCACATCACAAAAAAAAGTGGGAACAGGAAACCTCTAATTATAGACCAATTACAGTTTGCCAGTTTTTTTT
>NW_019738952.1:1516204-1737713 GCF_002891405.2 Cryptotermes secundus | reverse complement strand
GGGGGGGGGGAAGGGAACAGATTACAGCTCCACCTCGAGGCCAGGTTGCCTTTCTGAATTGCTTCAACATTCTGTTAATTTTTATGGTGTTTTAACTTCATTTCTGCCACGATTCTGTCTCTTAACGGTGTAGGGACTCGAGAGCAGCAGTTTGTATGCTATACAGATGTTCTCAGTGTTTTGCATATCCGCCCATGGGCCGCGTCCCAGCTCAAGAGGTTAGTCGTGGACTTCGAACCGATCC
Source organism: Cryptotermes secundus (assembly GCF_002891405.2). NCBI lineage: Eukaryota > Metazoa > Arthropoda > Insecta > Blattodea > Kalotermitidae > Cryptotermes > Cryptotermes secundus. The sequence continues at coordinate 1,737,469 of NW_019738952.1, read as the reverse complement.
CGGGTCTGGTCAAGCGGGATTTGTGGTGGATAAAGTGGCGCTGGGGCAGATTTTCTCCGAGTACTTCGGTTTCCCTTGCCAATCTTCATTCCACCAAATTCTCCATCATCATAATCACCCGGGGCAGGTTACAGTAGCCCAATCAGTGGCCACCGTGCCAAGTGGACTCAGTTGGACTCAACCCCCCCACTAAGCGAATTAAAAAAAAATCCTCCCATAGATTCCAGAATCCGATTTATTTTTGTATTTGGTGAGAGATGTACCTGCATTGTGTTATCTGAACTGCTAATCATTACACGTTATCCTATACTGCGACCAAGTTCATTCTCATGATTTTGTATGACTTCTGCTTATTGTCTGCCCAATTTTATTACATAATCGTGTAGATACGGAAGGTTGGAAGCCGTGTGCAAATCGCGGACCGGTGTGCGCCTTTTTTTGTGGGCACTGCAATTCTAAGAGTTGGGTGTCTGCCGCTTTCCCAGGGTGGGCAAGAAAAACTCATTACTGATCTGATCAGTGCCTTATGGAGGGTTAGCTTAGTGATGGCGCTTAAACGTTCTCTTTTGAATAGAGAGTAGATTCTAATAAATATTCTGAAGGCCATGGCTTCAATCATTTCTGTGTGCAGTCTTCATGTAATCCTCTTATCGAAGATTCCACCGAAGTATTTAAATATTTGAGTAAGTGGATATTCCGTTCATTCATTGTAAGATGAGCCTCAGAGGCCTAAGTCTGTAAGAAGAGTAGATTGCCTGAGTCTAATCTTCATTGATTTTTATATTCCAACGCTCAGACCACGTATCAGCAGCACTGAGACCTCGCTGCAGCTTTCTGAGAACGTCACCCTTTTTGCGGTCTGTCATATACAGGTGTCATCAACACAGAGACCTAAATAGATCCCAGGTGTTTTGGGCGTAACATTTATATAAATACTGAAAAATGTGGTGGAGGGGGCGGAACATTGTGACTAGTAGCATCTCATGGAGTTAGTTGTGCTGTGATAGGAACAACACAGCGTGACTCGGCGCGATGGAGCATCTCCATTTTGTATGCCTGTATTCGTAGTTGCACCGAACGTTGCCGTTGTATGGAGCGTGGAGCATTGTTACTACGCAGAAGCTCTGTTTTGACTGTCGTCTTGGGGGCCGACTATATCCATAGAGGGTTTCCTGGTTTTCCTCAGTCCCTAAATAAACAAGTGCGGGGGTAGTATGTTATAACACGGCATTCTTATTTCCACACCCTTCACCTAGAGTCATTATATGCAGTCATTCGGTGCTACCTGTGAATTTGAGAGAGCGTGTTTAAATGAAGTAATCGACATATGAATATATGTGTGTACTTGATATTGTTCACCACCTACACCTTGGTCTTCCCAGTGTTCTCCTTCCTTCTGGTGGGAAAGCCGGAAGGAAAGAGACCACTATGAAGACCAAGGTGTAGGTGGGTGGGCAATATTAAAATGGATCTTAGAGAGATAAGCTGGGATGGTATGGATTCGATTGATCTTGCTCAAAATAGGGACCGCTGGAGGGCTCTTGTGAACACGGTAATGAACCTTCGGGTTACATAAAATGCTGGGAAGTTCTTGAGTAGCTGCACAATTGGCAGCTTCTCAAGAAGGGCTCAGCTCCATGAGTGAGTGAGTGATATGCATATAGGCCTCTGTATGTATACGTGCACTTATGTACTCGTACATATAATGTATGTATGTATGTATGTATGTATGTATGTATGTATGTATGCGTGTTTGGAATTTCCGTGCTCTCAAAACGGGCCAGCATATTTCCATGCCTAATTATTTTATGGGATAAAGGAAAAGATGGAGAACGAGATTTCGAGAGGATTAGTCACAAAACGGGTGCAGCTAGTTGTTGATTCTGTGGTTTCCATGGAGATGAGAGTCGCGACCCGAGGCTAGCTCCTGCACGCTGGTTTAGCCTCTGATATTCAGTCAATAAACACCAAATAAAAGATGGCGCCCGTTGCCAAGAGCAACCTGTACCAAACAAACCCGCAAGACAGGGGGTGGGGCACGGAATAAATGGAAGAAATTGATGTCCCAAAACACATGACCTAGGTGAATGCGATTTTGCTGTACGGGATACGGAAGGACGAGCGCCACCAATGTTGAGTGAACATTCTTCTTCATCATCACGAATTAGGTCTCTGGAGCTGACCCAGCTCAAGATGTTAGAACTGGCCAGTCTGTCTCTTTAAAGGCCCTCCTATATGTCTTCTCTCCCTTGGTTTCTACTCTGATATTCGTATCTTCTTCCATTGCTCAAATGTGAGCAGTCTGCTTGTGTCTTATGGCGTCCGTCTTCCTCATTTCCAGCCACGTCAGAATCTTTCTGTTAAATGTTCCTTCTCCTCACTTCTTCACCACGTTTCAAGACTTCCAGTCTCAGAAACTTGATTTGTCCTCGTATCACTGTCATAACCCATATTTTCTAACCTCACAGGTCGGCTGAGCTTAAACTGCAGTTAGTTTATAACATCTGTTGTCTGTGTAAACTTTCCGGTTTTCATGTTTAAATTTATTTTGAGTAGTACATACATGTAATTAACCTTTACATTTAATTACGGGCCTCGTTTTCATTTCTCTCTCCTCCCACTCCAACTTCTCAGTTTCTTGATCATTTTTACAGAGGGTAGGACTCCTTGGACGGGTGATCAGCTCGTCGCAAGACCGCTACCTAAACACAGGGCAACACAAACACAGAGAGACGTGCGCGTGCGCGCGCGCGCACATACACACACACACACACACCAAGCATCCATGCCCTGAGTGGGATCGAACCCACGATCCCGGCTTCCGACCGAGCAAAGACGTTACATGCCTCAGACCGCTCGGCTACCCTGACCGGCCTCAATTTCATTATTGTATGATATTTAATAGTATGAATAAACGAGGTCTAAAATCTGTTCTAGAACAACATTACGACTGACGTGTCATGTTTCACTGCTATAAATGGTAACTTCAGGATACTGGCTGTTTTCTGGCTGGACAACCAGAGAATGATTTCCGGCACAGGCGGGACCAGACCGGCTCTGGGGCCCACTGAGCTCCTCTCCTGTGGTTACATGGGGCTCTTCTCCTTGTGAAAAGCAGCAAGAGAGTGAAGCTGAACAGTGAGCTCTCTCTGAAGCCGAGGTTGACTATACCTCCACTCCTCCACAAGTTTTTTTTCTTTGTGATGTTTAGTTATTGAGCCTTTATTTTTTCTCTTATATGAAGGACATGGTTGTTCTGAGGGGAGGGGGCGGTGTACTTAAGATAAGTACTTAAGATTTTGGTCCCACAGCGACATATTTAAGAAAAGGAGGCTCCAAAATATTGACGAAAAACATCCAGGTCCCATATATTCCATCGTGACACGGTGTAAACACAGTGATCATTGAGCGTTGAACACATCCTCAGGAGTGCAAGTTAATATCTAGATTAAATTCCAGGAAGTTAACATAATTCTTCATGAGTTCTTCTCGTTTTGTCTGTTGTCCAGCCTCACAGATTATTTCCATTAAGTTAATCTATCACCTTCAGAGACCTCCAAGTGGCCGTTTTCCATGAGCTTTCCAGTCATAATTTTTAAGCATTCCTTGCCTTCATCAGACTTATAGTTTCAGCCCATTGTAACATATCTGGTTTAAAATCCCTAAGGAGCCTAGATGACCCATAGAGTATAAAGTACGAAATTAGTCCGTATGAACATCGCCTTATCTCCAATTCACTCATCCCTATTAGAGACAAATATTTTTCAGCTCTTTTCAAATCCTTTTAAAATTCGCCCTCCCCCAAGGAGGACGAGATTACGTTTTACGCCTGTTACGAACACGTGGTATAATAACTGTTTTATATGCTTTCATTCTTTGTCTTTTTGGTATATCTGTATTGCATGAATGCGTATGTTTGACAAGAAAATATTGCATTGATATGAATTAAATTTGGAAGATGTTCTCAACTAGATGTCTCTACCTTGGCTTCGAACAAACAATAGGGCTTTCTTGATAAGAAAGGGAGAAGTTTCTCTTTACAAGTTTTATCTCTCATAATAAACATCTAAAGAAAAAAAACCTGTAGAAATGGAAGAACATCATGGTAGGGGGGTAACAGTTACTTCAGACTGAATCATTGATGGCTGAGTATAGAAGGCTAAAAACTTGGGGCAGTGGAAGAAACAACTTCGTTGTTCCGACTTGCGCTGTTGTAAAAATAAATAAATAAAAAAAGAAGATAAACTTTCACTGGTGACTTGGAAAAGAGGCAGTTTCCGTGCACCGATCCTATAAAAGTTTATTAACGCGAGTTTTCAGTTACGCGTTCCCTTCCTTCTTCCAGCATAATCACGTTTTCTGAACTATAAAACGGAATTTCTGAGCTATAATAAAAACCCGGGACTCGCCATATGAAGTATATCATAACGCCCCATTACTGCTCTTGATTTCAGACCGTGTTCTTAACGCGTAACAAGGATCTCAGCTTAAACTGCTTCAGCCAAATTAGCAGCGCACAGATGAGTTATATCACAAGACCTTTATTGCGTTACACAGAACGGACATGAATCGCGTCATACGAAAATGCTTGCAAGCCCGAGAAGAGCTAAGTAGAAGTGATGATAGTATATCGGAATTCCATTAGTCCTTCCTATCATCCAGTTCAGAATTTCGGACATTCCCCCGTTTTCCTCTCTAAAAATGTTAAGATCAAAATATACAAAGATACAGTTTCACATTTTGTTTCGTGTGAGTGTGGGACTGGACCGCCTCTGTGCTCTAGTGGTCAGAGGTCCGGGTTCGATTCCCGGCTCTATCAGGTCTTCTAAGAAGTAGTGAGTCTGGAACGGGGTCCACTCAGCCTCGTGAGACTAAATGAGGAGATTTTTCAAGGAAATAGCGGCTCCGGTCTAGAAATCCGAGATTAACGGCCGTGGGGATTCATTGCGACCACGCGACACCCTCTATCTGCTGAAGTTGACACTAACTACGCCGAAAAGCGGCGGTCGCTCGGTCTGTATAGTTCGTTTGCGGATTAAAGCGACGGAGTGAATGTGAAACTTGCGTATCTTGCCCTAAGGGAATATGAGGATATTTGCAACCAAGTGCTGAGTAAAATATTTGGATCTGAGAGAGGAAAAGTAACAGGTCCATGAATAAAATTGCATAATGGTAAGTTTTTTTCTAATTGGTACTCTTCTTCTATTTTTCACTTCATGGTTCAGTTAATAAAGTTTACTGTGGCTTCAGAGGCTCAGTCCCTCTTTTTGAATGCCTTCCTCGGCCTCCATATCCGGCTGGTTTACGCCGTACTGTCTGTATCGGTGTTCTTACATCAACTGTTCTGTACAGATGATCTGCTCAGTTTTGTCGGTAATGATTTTTTATTTTCTGCTGAATGTATTCTCATTTCGTTCATAATTAATTCAGCTGGTAGTATTAGAGAGATAAAATGAAGCAGGGTGAGATCGGCAGAGAACGTAGCGTAGAAAAGGAGGAACGGAATACATTTGTTAATCATAGACTATAGCCTGAAGTGAGATGAAGAAATAAGCTGAAGGTTTGAAGAGCAAAATCCTGATTTACCTAGGCATACCAGGTGCAGAACATGCAACTAGATCGAAAGCATGCAAAGAATATGGAAAACAGAGATACACTGTATCCAGCATGATGATATACATTGATAGCCTGCTACTGTACCTTCTTCGTCAGTGTCTTCTAGAGGAGTTTTCTCCATTAATTTGATTTCGCTTTCAGCTCGTGCAAGCATTTTCTTTAGCACTGACAATAAATTCGGATTTTAGAAAATTACGTAAAGAGCGACCGTGTTCGTAGTGCTACTAGAACGGTTACAACAACATGCTTGCTGTTGTGCCCAAAACAGGGGCGGCCATTAAATTTTGATGAAGAATTTTGTATATGCCTGATATTTTTAATGTGTTTTATGTTTGTTACAAATACTGTTTCGGCTGCAGAGGATACACATCGCCGAAACACACACACATATATATATATAAAGGTTAAGTAAAATCCGTCTCTAGTCACTCCATCACGCGACAAGATTATCACGAATGGTCGGAGCGTAAGGATTATGAAGAAGTTGGCCGTGACCTGTTTTCGGGATGCCTGCTAAGAAAGGCAAGGACTAATCTGACGTTAGGTAGCCGTTAGCCTAATCGAAATTCTTAGCGAATACAAGTCTACAGCGTTACGGCTAGGCTGCCCAGCTTTACCAGGAAGTTGGAGCATAGTAATAAACGGGAAAAATTTCTAAGAGTGTGAGGAAGTGAACTGAATTCAGTAGGCTTAAACTAAGGTCCCACGAATTATTAGTTTGGGCTGTGTTGACATTTCACGTTATAATGACCTAAAATAGGTTCTCTCTCCATCATTGTATAGAGACGGCAGTTGGAGGATGTACCTTGAATGGAAAAGATCACAGGACCTTCTCTTACTCAGACATACACGCTACAATATGTAACATTTCTGAGTGATCTCTGATTTGTAAGCTCATAGCTGTTGTAATGGTGTGGCTGCATTTCTTGTGTGACAGGTAAGGTCTCCTGACAACATCGGAGTTTCCATGGCGACCGTGATTTCACTTTGTCACCAGGCAACAGATACCTACTCACCGAACTCCCTCCTCTCTCATCCTTTTGCTCGTTAATATCTAGATATGCCTCCATCCTGGCCTAATTTCCTCTTTCCAGGGGTGGTCCATATCAACAGGCAGTCTCTCCCCCGACCCTGTCACTTAATTTCTCACTCCTTCCTGCATTTTCTCTTAGCAGAATATTAGGTACGTCATGAAGAGCATGCAGTTGGAACACAATAATCAGGGGAGCAACTTGGCTGCAAGTTCCTGCCTAAGAATTGTTGGGATAGGGTGGGCCCGTGATATTTCCCCGTACATGCCCATGACCCAAGTCGGTAAAGTTACTGAAAAAAATAACAAGTGTTACCTAGAACTGGATGCATGTTTATTATGACCTCCTGCTGATGCTGCCACAACTAAGACAGCTCATTACATATTCAAGTACACAACAATTTAAGGTCACGGTCTTTTTGGATGTGACTCCGCGCAATTTGTAGATCTGTCAACCAAATTATATATTAAACATGAAGAAAGCAGTCTTCTGGGATTTGGCACCGTGTATATGTGGTGTTAACCGACGTTTCGGAGGAACGTATCGCCTCCATCTTCAGGGTAGAAGAAAAAATATAAGAAATCTGCAAGCGAAGAGACCGTGAGAACCGGTAAAAGCAGTCTGCTTGTTAACACCACATCTACACGGTGCCACATCCCAGAAGACTGCTTTCTTCATAGTCACCGCCGTGAAAGCCTCAAATCTTACATCCCATAACATATTTAGATACGCTATCCAGTGATTAAGATTAGCTCTTTCTAAGGGGCCCAGCTGAGTAGGTGTCTTCCTTTCTCACCTGAAAACTGAAACAGATCCAGTTTCCGAAACGTCGTGTCCTCTATTACCTAGTGTCCTATATTACCTAGAATTCCAGTAATTCTGTGTGTCATCCACCATCGTCAGAACCCTTTAGGATCTACTAACATTTATGGTCGCCATCTTTCATAATGTAGCACCATGTACTTAGATACTTGCTTATTATAACATTTTGTTAATGCCATCTCAGTCAGGACTTCTAATATATAGTGAAGTACACAAGAATTCTTGGATGTGACGTCGTGTAGCTTGGCAGATGTACTAAACTAAGTCGTGTAGATCTACGAATCTCTCTACTAAGACCCGCCCATAACGTATTCAGATAGACTACAATTTATGGTCACAGTCTTTCGTGATGTAACACCGTGTACTTCGATGGATCTTGCATTGCACTGCGCCACAGCAGAGCGTGATCGTAATATTCATTGCCAAGAGGAGCTAAACTTGCACACTCGGCTTTGTTTATGACATGAACTCCGAGAACTTAAATTGTACCTCTAGACTCTTTTATAAAAATATATAAATGAAACGTCTGTCTGCATTACAATCAGACTGTAGTAACAGTGCGCGGACAGGGCGCTGCATATACCGACTGCACGTGCTGTTGACCCTGCCACTAGGTGAACTACCAACAGCAGTCTGGCGTCATTTTCTTGAAAATGATGCTTAGGAGGGATTCTTGAGAAGTGTGTTTCTGTTCAGTATTGGATACCGTATTAGCCTTAATATAAGGCGAAGTTTTCTTCGGACACTTCTCCTTACAAAAGAAGGGTCGTCATGTTTTTGGGTTTTTAAGAATAAATATAAAGTCAATAAAAAGTCCGTCGAGTGTAACAACTTGTAGGTCACTTCTTTATCACTTCTGCCTACAAGTGACCTACAAGTTGTTACACTCGACGGACTTTTTATTGACTTTGTGATTGATAGTGTAACGGACCAAAAATGAAACAATTCAAAATAAATATAATATAAATATACTTTTTTTTGCTTAAAACCCTCTGAACTAAACGACATATGTTTGTATGTGATTTTCTAATTAGAAAAGAAAGAGCAACTCCTTATATTCCGGCTTGCACATTATTCTTATGTTATGAAAGGATTACGAGTAACCCGAGCCGCTAGCAGTGGCCTATAACATGAATTTGTGTTTCTTTAACGACGGCATCACTGACTCGGGTTATAAAGTGTCGAGTGGTTGGTCGATAATGAATAAAGATTTGCAGAGGATGTGGAGGGAAGTAGTTGTGGAATAAATTAAGGTACAGTTCTCGAAATTTGGGGTACCGGTAGCGTAGTTGGTTGAGGCATTATGTTACAAGCCGGAAGATTTTGGGTTCAATTTCAGAAGAGGTTATCGAATTTTTCAATTGACCTGATCATTCCAGCCGCACTATGGCCCTGGGGTCGACACAGCCTCTAACAGAAATTAGTGCCAGGAATTTTCCTGAGGGTAAAGGGTGACCGGCGCGTAAGGATGACAAACTCACTGTCATCTGTGAGCTGCTTCTCTAGAGAAAAATGTGGGATCCTCGATGTGTCACAACCCTATGGGCCTCCATCACCTCATACAGGGATAGCTTTATCTTTTTCACCTACTCTTCTTAAAATTGACTGAAGGGGACGAGGAAAACCACGAAAAACTTCAGGGAGTACAGTCGTTACCTCGGTCTAGATTCGACTAGGCACTATTCAGATAAAAGACAGAAGCGTTACCGCTTGCTGTTTCGATACCTCTAGATGCAAGGCATTGGACCATGTATTTAAGATCCAAATCACAAGTCAGAAATTCGTGTTACATGTGTGGCGTACTGCTACTGAGAGGTATTAATTTTTTTCTTTCTTTATTTATCTTATTTTACGCGTCCGTGAATCAGGAAACACAGGGAACCTCTGCTCTATAGTATTATTCTTTTAATAGCAGTGTTTCTTATGCACACTTCTCACGCGATGTTTTCTGTCATGAATAAGGAACATATTAGGTTCCCATGTTTGGGCCCCACATTCGGCAAGTTCGCCCCTTCATGCACACCATCTGAGCAAGCTGGCGTACTTAGACGGAAATGAAAGTACCGCGACAGTAAGGGCAAGGGGAAAGTTGACTTACGTTATGACTTACAGGGAAGTGAGTTGTACCCTCATGCCTCGGCCGCTTAGCTCCTGTTCCCACTGGACAGGAGGCAGACACAGTGGAGAAGAGAAAGCTCCTCCTTTGCCGAGAATGGAACCCTGACTTCAGGTCGTTCGGTCCGAAGTATATCGACATTAGCCAAGAATATTTGTTAAATCAGCTTACAATACAGATTGCATACCCTATAGGAGAACTGTAGTAACATGTTCAGTTAGGACTGACGGTTGGGGTTCGATTCGAATAAAAGTCGACAAGGAACAGTTAATGATGGTATACATCCCACTACTAATGTCTGTAATTTACTAATCTTACTTTGACCTTCAATTGTTACTGTCCAAATTACTTGCATTTCGATATACAGATGTAGATCACTCTGCCTATTTCTATTTTCTGTGTAAGCTATGAGGGTCAATGCTACAAGCCGGAAGGTAGCGGGTTCAAGTCCCGATGAGGTCATTGGATTTTTTCAGTTGACCTAATCCTTCCAGCCGCACTATGGCCCTGGGGTTCACTCAGCCTCTAACAGGAATGAGTACTAGGAATTAATTAAATAATTTACCTGGGGAGTAAAGCGCGGCCGGCGCGTAAGGCTGACGACCTTACCGCCATCTTTGAGCCGACTGTCTAGGTAATGTGGGACCCTCAACGTCTCAGAACCCCATGGGCCTTCACGGCCTGGTACAGGGATAGCTTTACTTTTACTTTATGTTAGGATTTAAGGGGCAAGGAGGGAGAGGAGACGAGATGGAGTGTCGTAAAGAGGAAATCCTTAATTTATGCTATTCACCAGTATTATCAGATTAATCAAATGTAAGGAGATGAGAACAGTGGGACGTATAAACGCTCATAGAATAAGAGAAAATATATTCAAAATTTAAGTGGAACACATTGGAGAGAGACTTTTGGGGCATATAGGCATAGGCGGTACAGTAATATTTAAATGATTCTTAAGGACCTATCCAATGGGTACCGGGGACTCTTTCCCCAGGGGTAAAACGGAAGGGGCGTGAAGCTGACCATTCACCTCCAGCTAGTGCCGAGATCAAGAAATTGTTGATCTTTACATCCACTCCCTATTACGCCTTCATGGCGTAGTGCTTAATTAGTTAAGCATAGGAATAACTTTACCTTCTTAAAACAAATTTGGAGCTTGTGGACTAAATCAATTTTGCAAAGAGGTCGCGAGGTCTTGTGCGGACCATAATCGGAAGAAACTTTTTGAGTAGCTGAGCAACTGTTGGGTTCTCAGTAAGGAATTTGCTCTATGGGGATAATTATTTGGATTATTAAACTATATGAAGCCAACGAAAATATTCTTAATAATTTTATACTTTTTAGTCCTACATTTCTTTGTTTAAATAGTTACACCTCCCATTATATGATACATTCTAGTCTGATAGCCATTTATTCTGTTCTGGTTTGAAATTACACGTTGCTAAGCAACTCTTGTGAACCAGAGGATTAGTACAGCAACGTAATGCTTTGCACGTGAGGTACCTAACGTAATCCGTAGGCCGTACTCAGCCGCAAGTTTTCCAATCCTCTTTGCGTACATCGTAAAGTTTCATGGCCTGTTATTCCATGAAAGTGTCTGCAATGAGTTGGCTTATTTAAGCTTACATCATTTCCGAAGGCTGAGAAGAGCTTTGTAATACTGAAACAGAATGTAAATTATTCAGAATGCAAGCAGCTAATGAATAAGATGTGCAATAGAATAACTTGCTCCGAAATAACATAGATGCGTAGCAAATATGGACAGTCCCTAAACACTTAAACCCATTAACTGTGAAATTAGCCCTAAATACGAGCATCATACTGATTTATTACCTAAGTACTCTTTATATACCACCGTCCTCAGTCTGAAAGGATTTGATGTAAATTTGAGACTGAAATTTTCACGGCGGTGAAGATGCATAAAGTGGTCTTGTCGAGTCATAGCACCAGACTGCACTGTGCTGCAACCCAGACGGCCACGGTATATGGATACACGGATATTCCTGAGCATCTTAGCAGTTACAAACATTTCCGATTTCCAATAAAAGATTCAAACTTTTTCGTTATATTCCTGAGTTATCAGTCTATCAATATGAGACAGATTAGAAGTCAATGGTAAGCCGCTGAGCCAGTTTAAATAGGTATATAAATCATTAATAATATTTTGTTGAAATTTTCTAAATACAAGAAAAATGTTTTTATACAGATATGAATTGAAAATGTAAGAACGAGAAGGGGGCGAGACAAAATAAAGCCCAAGAATCACTGTTATTAATATGCGACATTTTTGTCTCTTTTGTATCTGACACCAGAATGGATTATTATTGCCAGCCCAATCGATTGCAAGCAAAAGAATTCGGAATTGTAATTTCCAGAAAGGGGAATGTTTATATGTTATTAGCACGAATGTTTAAAATGGACGAATAATTGAAAAGTCGAGTTTATTCTTCTGTGTATTGGCATGTTGCATGTTGCATGTTGCGTACTTGGAGAACATTGAAAAAAATTCGGTATTCAGAATCTGTACTAGACTCCGTCAACGAATTGTAATATTGTTCCTTGCGATATAACTCATATTTGATATCAAACGGAACCAGAATGTTATGAAATTGCATTGCTCAAAAACGAGAATAATTTCTACGGTTTACACGTATATGCTGTATATCATAGCAGCATATAAAGGTCTACGAATCATTCAGGTTTCAACATTGTATGTGAAACATTTTCACTTGTTACACATATAAAGTTACGAAGAAAACAAAATATTTCTGTATTCAGTACAGTTCTTCTGTCAGCAATAGCAAGTCAGGTTATACAGTGCAGTGAGTAAGTGTAGGAATAATCAGTTTGCATTAACTGAGTATCAAGAGAAGCGAGGAGTGTAACACTGCAAGGAGAGCATTTAAAAAAAAAATGTGTAGAGACCCTGCTGCAAACTACAAGGGAAACTTAGCTAATTTTGCAATACACGAGCTAATTTTTAAAGTAGCATCATACACAGCTTCAAAGAATAGAGATTCATTAGCATAACTACTTTATCAGAGTAATATTTAATTAACATGCATATTGTGTACATAGTCAAGGGGGATGAGATGGGCAGGACATGTAGCACGATTGGGGGAGAGGCGAAATGCATGTAGGATATTGGTGGGAAAGCCGGAAGGAAGGAGACCACTTGGAAGACCAAGGCGTAGGTGGGTGAACAATACTAAAATCGATCTCAGAGAGATAGGAGAGAGAGAGAGAGAGATCTAACATGAAGGGAAAAATTGTTCATATGTTCAACTAACTAAGCCATGAAGGCGTATGGGGGAGTGGATGTGTAGATCCACATTTTCTTGACCTTGGAGACAGTCGCTATACTGACTACGCTATCCCGGCTCATGAGGTAGCAACAAACGCTTACAAAATATGTTATGTGGAACTTTCGAGGAAAGGGATTGCTTGCAAGGCCAGTGTAACAATGTAACATTATAACAATAGCAAGGAATGAGATTTCGATAATGCGTATTTCATTCAACTTGCTTAGGATGGAGCCCACTGGAGACATTTTTTAGCTCTGCCGAACTCTCGTTTGTAGTGGGAAATTAATGTTATTTGGATAAACTGCCGGCATATTAATTTTGCCAAGTAATTAATAAAACATTTTACGTAACAGATGGGACCTTTCCAAAAATAAAGCGGCCGACGTGTGAAGCTAACTATTCATCTCCATCTTGTTCCAACATCAAGTATCAGTGGAGATACACCTCCAGTGTTCGATGTATTTCCGTGATACGATGCTACATAAACTCAAGCGAAACCGAACTTCATCTTTGCAACTCTTTTACATCCCATGGATCTCTTTCAGTATGACTGTCATTGAATTTAGTTGTAGGGTCTCAGTGCTTGTGAAACACTCCTTATTTCTTTCAGACTTTCTTATCGGATATGAAGAGCGAGCATGACCCTTTCGGGTTATCAGCCACTTCTTTAATACCAGAATAAGCAGCAGGCGATAGCATCAACTGGAAGTCATCGGACTTAAAAGTAAATTTGTTAACTTACACTCTATTCCGTAGCAGATGTTACGAGACTCTAAACACAGCTACAATGTTGGATCCCGCTTCGTTTCTTTCTCTCGTTTCGACATTTCAGATTTCTAATTTAAACATGTAGGGGTTCGTTTATTGCTAGTGTGGTGGGACTGAGTCCCTTGTACTGCGGCCACTTCTGGCCTATTGTACCAGCCCCAGATGATAGGTGAGGGTGATTGTGGAGCAACTGGTGGAATGAAGATTGGCAAAGGATACCGAAGAACTCGGAGAAAACCTTCCCCAGAGCCACTTTGTCCACCACACATCCCAGTTGACCAGATCCGGGTTCGAACCCGGGCCGCCGCTGTGGGAAGCCAGCGACTAACCGCTTGAGCTATGACGCGGCCAAAACATGTAGTGTTACACGGTTATTAAAATGTGGACGACTGTATGGTGCTTAAAATGAAACATCAAACGTTCATATGGTCATTACACGAAGAGTATTAAATGGACGCAATATCGTGTGTCCTGTTCATCCGCTTGTTGCACTTCCGAAACTAGCGAAAATATTCCGAAGACACTGTTTGCCGAATTTGATTTTGACCTAGTTTAAGGAACTATTTAGAGAACTACTTTGCCTTGAAAGATGGAGGAAATATACGAATTTTTCCATCAAAATTAGCCTGTTCAGTAGAGAATGCAGTCCTGCACATCTTGAAATTGAAGCAGGAGCACTGAACACTGTACCGCTGTGTTGGTTGGTGTGTGAACAGTACCAACACTTCTGCCACTTTATGGCCTGGATCCAGACAGGGAAAATCTGTGGGTTATGTCAGGGGTGCATTTCTAGAAACGATTAGACGAACATTAAAGGATTATATATAGACACTATTTTGTGGGTTGATGGTCTCCTGTGAAGGGTAGAAGGGAATTGTTCTTACCGGTAGATGAACGCACTCTTTATCACTATCTGCTGCCACGGAAAGATATCCCGTGGATAGACCCTCTCTACAGCTATCTCGAATTTCTCAGTTCCACATCCCTTTCCGGTCGTCTAGTCAATCTGTTCATACAAATATTAGTAGTGATAATCGCGGGATAGCCTTCGCTAGCTCCAAACGCGATGGGCTGTTCGGCATTGACCATGCAGGTTTGGTGGACAGCATAACAGTATGCAGAAAATTGGAAGGTTTTTGCACTGTCAGCTGTACCATCCAGACAGAACCGCAACAGCACTATGATAACACCGCCACGGGCAACTGTTTATACACAAAATCGAAATTTAATATTCAACTCCACGCATAAACAACCTAAGAGTGATACCCAGAATAACGGGGATAGCCTTCACACGATAAGAGGAAGGTCAAAAACCAATACGACCCTGATTCAGCGGAAAGATCGCAGCACGCAGTTGCCCCACGTCACAACTATTCACTACCACAGTGGAATAACAAAACAACACACATACGCAAATGTAGCGGTCATAAAACCGAATTAACGGCCTTGGGGATTCGTTGCGCTGACCACGCGACACCCTCTATCCGCTAAAGTTGGCACTAACTTCACCGACAAGCAGCGGTCACTCAGTCTCAGTATTCTTGTACACCTGAAGAGGATTCAAGAGAAGGATCGAAACTTGTAGCGTTACCACAGACAACTGATAGAAACCAATGTTGACACAGTAGTGTCTGTTTCGTGTCTTTCAGAATTATTGTTGTGTAGACTGTCCCATGGGACATATTTTCGTCGCCTCTGTTTAGACCTAAGTTGGATCTTCTCTTTATTCAGGCATAAGAAAATTGCACCTGTTATGTTGTTCCCTTTATATAAAGCAGATACGAAGCAAGTTATTGTGTAAGAAGAGAATGAAAATCATTGTGGGAAGTATTAACAGGGCAATAACTATGATTATGTTATAACAAAAACAAGTGTAAGGTCCAAAAATAGCAGACAAACAGTGGTACAGAGACACGAAATGAAGCAGTTTGCACGAAGACAAAAAGAATCCAACTTCTGATACCAACAGACAAGGCCTCAAATAACTGGATTCGTTTTAGGCCTTGCCATAACTCAGGCGGTTAGTCGCAGGCTTCCCATCGCGGCAGCCCAGGTTCGAGCCCGGGTCAGATCATGTGGGATTTGTGGTGGACAAAGTGGCATTGTGGCAAGTTTTCCCCGAGTACTTCGGCTTCCCCTGCCAATTCTCATTCCACCAACTGCTCCACAATCACCATCATCTATCATCTGGAGCTGGTACAGTAGGTCAGTAGTGGCAGCAGTGCCAAGTGGACTCAGTCTCACCCCACTAAGAACAACAAAGAATAATACTTAGAACAAGATATTCTCCTCAGTACTGTATTAAACACCCCCAGTTTGTTAAGTAATGGTGGCTAGCTATTTCCATGAAGTAGATCGCTATTTGAGGACCTGGTGGTCGTTCCTGTCCTCACGAAATACTACACACTTCTGGATTCTGGAGGCTTATTGCCGTGCTCAGTGGAGCCTGCCACTTGTCACTATCCTGAACAAGGACCTGAGTCCAATGGCCTTTCTGACAATTCGTAACTTGATCCATTCACATATGGAAGCATTATTAGCATCCAAACCAATCCGAAGGTCGAAAACTAACCGTTTATTTGATGTATTCGCAGCTACCCACTGCATATATATGTTATATAAACACGTTATACAGAACAAGAATAGAAGGCTGTGACCTACATGGCGAAGTTCTGCGTCTATAGTTTATACGGCCGAAAGCCTACTGTGTAGACAGAGTAAAGGGGACCCTTTTGGTGCCAATTTATCAGTTGCCTTTTGTAACCTATCATACAGTGTTCGGCCACCACCACCGCCGTTACAGCTACGTCTGTGTACTCAGCCATTAGAGACATTAATAAAGTCGTCGCTTCAGCACCCTACCCCGGCTCACCCCTTTCTGCTCCCGCGGCAGGCAATCCGACTCCAAGGGTAGGAGCACTTTGTTGGTGTTATATCTATACCAAAGACGCATTTGCTTGACGTTGGGAAACGGGACCATAAAACCGTAATGATATTATAGTGGAGGGCATTATTTGTACCGTTATTAGGCTTTTAGTGATTTTAATGTTCGTAAACTTGCAACTCTCACAGTTCTCAAATGACATATAAACCTGGGTCTTATATGCTAGGCCGATTAGATGTACTCGATAAAACGTGTTTGTGTGAGTTTGAAAACAATTCTGACTTAGTAGGTTTCACATTTACTCGCTTCTCTACCAAGCACAATGACACGAGTGGGAAGGTACGCGCTTACACATTCCGCACATGTGTAAAATTTCTGCCCCACTGAAGTTGGTCTCCACCTCAGCCTTCAAGCATCAACTATGATAGTTATCGCTACAGTGTCGCGATAGTGATATCCCTCGAAAAACAGTTAATTCAAAAGAACAGGATATTCATTTTATGGATAATATACAGTGCTAGATTTCTCTATAACTGTCTTCGCTCGCTCGGACGCTGGGATCATGGGTTCGAATCAAACACAATGCGTGGATGTATGGTGCGTGTATAAGTTTATTCTGTGTTTGTGTTGTCCTGTGTTTAGGTAGAGTCCTTGCGACAGACTGATCACTCTTCCAAGGAGTCCTGCTGTCCGTGAAAAATGATTACGGAACTGAGTAAGGGGCTTGGGCCCTGAATGGGCTGGAAGAGCCATTAAAAATAAAAAGAAAACTATTCCTAAATTGTGTGTATTTAGGAGTCTCAATGTTAAGTGCCTACTCAAAGCTTCCATTTAGTATGTTCCAAAGTTAAGTCCTCCTTTTTTATAGAACCGCTTATCCCGTGTAAGTGCTTCTCTTGATTTCAAACACAGCTCCACATAAGCGTCTCTCGAATAACATAGCGTTGTTCAGCTTGCAGGTCTTTCATTTTCAAAATTACAAGAATAAAACGATAATAAAAATCGCACTCGTCGCAAAGTATAGAGAGGTCTTACTGTAATGTCCTTGAACCAGCTGTAAACATGTCGCCATCTGTGTAAGCTTTGAGGTTTACACGGCGGTGACTATGAAGAAAGCAGTCTTCTGGGATGTGACACCGTGTAGATGTGGTGTTAACCGACGTTTCGGAGGAAAGTATCGCCTCCATCTTCAGGGTATAAGGAAAAATAAGAAAATCCGCAAGGGAAGAGACCGTGAGAAGCGCTACAAACAGACTGCTTGTAAACACAACACGATTAGTTTGATTGGTTCATCCTGGTCCGTCACACTAGCAATATTATGAAAGGTTATCTATTCCGTCCAGTGTGACTGATGAAGTTTTTTCTCCTTTTTAATATGTACGTAATCTACCACAAGGCGGTAGACGCTCGGCTTTCTTCAAAAGGAGAAAATAAAGGACGCGAAACAATTTGGTTTAAAAGAAATAACAAAATCTTCTTAAATATACTAATTGCAATTTATAAATATATTAAAGTATTAGTACAGGCCACTGTAGTTGCTAATATCATTAGATTTGGTACTCATTTTATTGTTATAACACTGTATGTATTAATATTCAGAAAACATATTGTAATATTGGTTTCTAATTGTATTGACATCCTTCTGATGACGGGCTATAAGACCGAAACACGTTAAGGATAAAATATTAAAAAGAATGAAAAAAACTTCAATTACACTGGACAGAATTAATTAACCTTTAATAACAAGAAGATTAAATCAGCTGAAGTAGTGTCACTTTAAAAAGAAAACAGTAAATATTATATAGAGTTATATTCTTGACGATTATTTCATTTAATTATTATCGAGTCGAGAAACAAAATCAATAGTAGGAAATTCTCTCACAGATTAAATGAACGTAGTGTGTGTCGGTCTCAAAAACCACATTCAGTCTAAGGATCATAGAAGTTCCTTAACAAACGTCAGTAGCAGTTATGTCATTGAGCTTACTCGAGCACTTCGTTTTGGTAAGTAACTTTTAATGTAAATTTGTCACCAGCCAGCTTAAAGGCTGCCCTTGCCCTAAATGAAGCGAAGTTGACGCAGTCGATTTGAGTTAGAACGATTCACTGAACATACGACCCAAAGTGCTACAGTAAGAATTTACGAAGGGTAAAGCATCCGTCCGTCTACAAATGTTAGCTGTATGTAGCTCATGCTGTTAGCCGCTGGCTTCTCACAGCGGAGACCCGCGTTCAGTAGCGGTTTACTTCATGTGAGCTTCATGGCGGAAGAAGGTTTTTGGTTTCTTCGAGTTTACCTTACTAACAATTCCATCACCGCTCCGTCCTCATTTGTAACGCCGCCCCCACCCATTCAAGTATGCTGTAACCTTGACCAGACAGAACATTATCACTTCCTCGATCAGATAAGTTGGGGGCTCGTCCCTGATCCAGCGCCCGGTTGGTTACGGAGTGATGATGTTTTTGTGATGATTAACACAGATGGGCCGCTCTATAGCTCAAGCGGTTAGTCGCTGGCTTCCCACCGCGGCGGCCCGAGTTCGATCCCGGTTCTGGTCAAGTGGGATTTGTGGTAGACAAAGTGGCGCTGGGGCAGGTTTTCTTCGAGTACTTCGGTCTCCCCTGCCAATCTTCATTCCACCAATTGCTCCACAATCACCCTCACCTGTCATCTGGGGCTGGTACAATAGGCCAGAAGTGGCCCTGAAGGATCTCCCGTGTTAGATAGGTCGAAGTGTAGGAGCCGAACCAAAGGTCCTCCAGTTTCGGAGCTGGGCGTGATGCTAGAAACCTTACCTCATATAGCTCAAGAAACCTAACAGTGGATTGTTACTGGTGGGAATCGACATGTGTGAGGTTATAACAACAATGAATTATATCTTGCTGCTTCGCGTGTGGGTGCTAAGTTTCTAGAAGATACAGAGAATGGGTTACGAAAGCTGAAAGTGGAGGCAAAAGGAAAATAATATGGAAGAATGGGTATCTGTCGTGAGGCAAGCCAAAATTCTTAAAGGGCTGTAGAAATAAGGCGTAAGTACGTGTAAACCGCGAATATATCTTCAAATTTAGAATAATCCAATTTGTATTCATTAGAAAGTAGGGACATGGCAAAAGGTCTTTTGGTATTATTTCTTCAGGTCAATGTAATTATAACTGTATTAGTGGAAATTATATACAGAAATAAACCATTAAATATTGTAGGCCTAATTACTAATATGCAGGATGGGGCATAACTTTCGTCACCTGAAATATCTCCCTTACTTTTTATGTTGTCAATAATTTTCGCGACAAAACTTACATAGTATCGAAGATACATAGATGAGGGAGGTATATTTTCGTACGGAGGCGTTAGCTGGCGTTACAGAGAAGAGAAAGACGAGTTCAGAGGCATGTTGCATTGCACAAGATCGTTTGAAATCACGAAAGAAAAACGCACACTTCTCGTGATTAATTAAGCAGAAAACACAGTATTTTACAGTAGATGCTCGGAGTTCACCATAGTTCGATGGAACGTAAACAAGGTTACGTAATGACCTCGTTCACTGCAGTATGTCACTGAGTTCGTCTCTAGTCTTCTGTACAAAGTTAGCTACGAAGAAATATATCCCTGAAGCTCATCCACATAAAAGAAATATGTCTCCGTCTTCTTACGTGCTCATCGACATGATGCAAGTTTTGACGGATTTTTTTTTTTAAATAAGGGGAAAGGGAGATGTGAGATTTGTGGGTTTCACAACAGTGGCTATGAAGAAAGCACCTGCTCACTCTGGTTCCTCGCTCGAGGATTTTCTTCTTGTTTCTTCTACCTTGAAGATGGAGCAATATGTTCCTCCGAAACGTCGGTTAACACAATATCTACACGGCCCCACATCCCAGAAGACTACGTTCTTAATAAGGGAGATGTTTAAGTTGGCAAGTTTTGCCTCCCCTGAACAATTCCTGATAGACTCACCATATAGACTAGAGAATTTGAATGAATGTAGCCGTGAATGTTCTCTGTGATTTTCCATGAGTGAAGGGAGAAGTGGAGGAAGTACCTATATTAAAATAGCAGTTCATAATTTCCTGCCTTCTTATCAGAAACGATTTCACTTATTTTCCAGGCAACAAACCACTTTAATTTCCTCTCTAGCCGAGACAACGCTGGTTATCAACGTGACATATAGACATGAGCCTCCTCTGCGGAATTAGCTGCTCGCTATGTTGGTCCTGTGAGCTATCGGTTATTGATGTGTAGTTCCAGCCTTCAGCAGCACGACAAGTTACCTCCCCTTCTGCGCTCACGTGTTTCGTCCTCTTTTATGCATGATTTCAATACACGTTCATAATACAGAACCTCTGAAACATTCACATTTTCAAGTTTCGAGCATGTAGATGTGATTTTCTCCGTCGTTTCGTGGAACTTCGTATAAATATCTGAAAAGATAGGATTTTATTGAGTATCTTTGGAACCAGTTACTGAGGGGGGGATATTAAGAAGAGAGAGAGAGCACGTGACAGCAGAATGGAGGAAAGTATTAGGGAATTGCTTGTTGTACTTTTAATTAATATTATGTAGAGTGGGTACCGGTGGCTGTCTCCCCAGAGGCAAACTGCGGGTGGCTAAAATGACCATTCACCGCATGGAAAAATGGTTTTACATATGTTTTATAATTTCTAATTATATATATAATGTTTTTATAAATATTTTGTACGACGAGCTGTTTTGAGAACGTATCGAATTTTTATTTGGCCTAAATTAAAATGTAAGATATATTGGGCGGATGCAGCGCAAAGTCAAATTCATCTAATTACGTTAAGATATACAACCACGGATACACAATTTAGTCGAAATTCTTTCACTATTTTTATTTAGTTGGGATATGCGAACCACTGTTCACTTCGTGAAATCTGAAGAGCACAAGCTTCCGGTATAAGCTTTATGTTAAAGCAAGTAATATTCAGGTAAATTTACGAGTGGTTGAGCTTCTTACGGATATATTTCATATAGTCGCTCTGCTAGACTATAGGCCCGTATATAAATTAAATAGCGTGAGAGTTTCTGTGTGATCCCTGGCGTGTGTGCAAGGTGCTGTCTGTGTATTTCTACTTTAATCACGAGTTCTCGAGTAAATGAAAATACTTGAGACTTAAGAGCATAGTTTGCTGGAGCTGGAATTCCATGATATAGCGAGTAGCGGACTTGGATCTCGCAAGTCTGACATCTACTTGAGAACTGAACACAGGCACTGGTAGTTCTCCCCACCACACACACCGTCTCTATTTCTGTTGTTGCAGTCTCGAGTAGTTGTTCCATTCCCTTTCCTAAACTCCCAGAGACGCAACTTCGCACGTCACTGCATAACTACATGTGTGCGGACTTTCTTAAACAATTGACAGTTACTCAACGGGCCAAGCAATCACACCTGTTTTGTAAAACGCAAAGGTTCCTTAACATATTAACAAAATTTCGCCATTGAACCGCATCCCGAGCTTTCTGAATCGAGTTCATAATTTGAAACCCAGTATACGCCTTATGTCTCTGAAATATTTTAAATTTCTCATGTTACAAACGAGATTCCTCTTTCAAAAAACCTGTCACTTATGTTCTTAAAAGATCTGGCAATTTGTAATAAAAACTATCTCTGTGATATAGTGACTACAGATCCAGAAATCCAGTTCGATTCCCAGCACTACCAGACTTTCTGAGAAGTAGTGTGTCTGAAACGAGGTCCACTCAGCCTCGTGAGGATAACTTAGGTGCTACTTGAATGGAAAAGTTGTGGCTCCGATCTAGAAAACCGAAATTAAAGGTTGTGGGGATCCGTGGCGCTGACCATGCAGGACCCCCTATCCGCTAAATTTGGCACTAACTTCGCCGACAAGTGGCGGTCACTCGGGCGGTATAGTTCGCTTGCGGACTAAAGCCGAGGAATATGTTATTTGTACAAATATAAGATGGCCGAACTTCTAGTGGGTAGTACCCCGACTTGGAATTCGGAAGGTACTGAATTTAAATACGGCTCAGACTTGACTTTCTCGACCGAGAGAACTCGCCCTTATAGGCAGATGCCAAGATAGTTCTCCAAATTAAGTCACTAAGTGCTTCCTTCCACATCATTTCTAATTCATTATTCACTAATCATTCTACCATTTGGGGCATGCGGTAGCGTAATTGGTTGAGGCACTATGCTACAAGCCGGAAGGTTACGCGTTCGCTTCCCAATGAGGTCAATGGGATTTTCAATTGACCTAATCCATCCAGCTGCAATATGGCCCTCGACTCAGCCTCTGAGTACCAGGAATCTTCCTGGGGGTAAAGGGCGGCCGACGCGTAATGATGACCTCACCGCCATCTGTGAGCCGATTTTATAGAAAATATGAAAGCCTCAACGTTTCACAGCCCTATGAGCCTCCAAGGCCTTTTAGAGGGATAACTTTACCGTTTTATCTTACCATTCAAACTTGAGTAGTCTGAGCTACTTGCAGCTCGTTAAATAAATCGTAAATATAGTACACATTATGTACGTATACGTGTTGGGTATATTCCGAATATGAGAAATTTGCTTTGAGCAACACATACAGAGGAGAGCATGCTGAAAATTCGCTTCCCAGCTGGTAAATTGCATCTGGGGCATCTGGGGCACGTGACGTGCCGACAGTTACTTCTGGGTCGATGTACACAAATGTATGGACCCCCCGAACAAATGGTTATATTCATTAGGTTTCAGTCAGGGATTATTCAGTAAGAAATTTGAAAAAAATCCTATTGAAATTCAACAGTGATATATTAAACACATTAGGCAGTTTTTTTTCCGGTCTAGAAAACTGAGATTAACGGCCGTAGGGATCTGTTGCGCTGATCACGTGACACTCCATACCCGCAAAATTTGGCACTAACTTCGCCGACAAGCGGCGGTCGCTCAGTCGGCATAGTTCACTTGCGGACTACAGGCCACGGAGTAGTAGTAGTAGTAGTAGTAGTAGTAATAGTAAGATTTTTAACCCTTTCCACTCCTGTGTCTACATTTCAAATGAACAATACTGTTTCATAAGCAAACACTGCCGACACGACAGTTGTCTGTATTCGGTTGTCATCTGTCGGTGCAAGTCTGAACTCGGTGCCCTTTGATCATTTCGTAACTGATCTTCTGACGCAATGGTGGGTAGCTATAGTTTCATGCTATGCAGTACCTTGGGTTCCAGTCGAGCCAGTCCTTTTCAGCAGTTATAGTTCATGTCCTAGCTAGAGAAAAGGGTACTGCGGAGAACATTTTGAACCCGAGGGAGAGAACAAGAAGTGGGAGCTTGGAGCAACCTACTAACGAGACACGTCGCAGTATGTATTCATATCCAGTTTTCATTACGGTGATCAAAATTGAAGAAAAGTAAACAGGACAGTAATATTGTGACGTATAAACCCACCGCTAGGCAACGATCCCGTAAACACATTCTCGCGGAAACATACGCTGCAATAATATGGCGTCCATTGCCAGGCAACGTATCAGTAAACAAGCCTTCTCAACATAGAGATGCTGTGTTCTCTACGTGGGCTGTGTCAAGGGATTGTAAAGGGACAAGGAAGGTCGTTTTAATTAGTTGTTGTCTAGAATTTGGTCCAGTTCTGAAGATGGCATCCGAAGGTGATTGAGAATAAATGGCAAGAAAGGAATCAGACTTTCCAAAGAAGATTTCATATGTGATTTGAAGTTACAGTGAGATGGTTATAAATCCCTTGCCAGAATACGACTAGTGAAGACTGCGAGAATCCTTGTGAGCGTGTAACGGTGAACTGTGAAATGTGTAAACTAGCGATAGCGTTGTATTACGTGTAGTCCTGAGTTGTGATTGTATAGTGTCAATAAATCCAATCGTCTAATCCACAACCCGTCAGTAGACACCCAGACATGTGACAATATTAAAATGGATCTTACAGACAGGTTTTGGACTGGATTAAGTTCCTTCAACTTGTGTGTGATTCCATTGTGATTCCATAAAAGGCGAGAGATTTTATTAAACCCTTGAGCGTCTGTCAATCTTTGACTAAAGACCCGGCTCCGCGGAGTTAATTTGGGTATTTACCTCGTTCATATCCTACCATAATCAAGGAAATTAAAATATTCTGTTTTGTTATTACTGATCGCACAGAGTCTGTGTGAATTTTATTACAAAAGAAAATTCAAATAACAGGAAGTTGCAGTCCACAAAACTGCTTTATCTCAAAACGTTTCATGATCATACACGTTCACTTATCTCTCTCGTACATAAACTAGCTTCTCGTTCACTCCCTGGCTCATTAAACAGAAATCACTGCATAAAAACATAAGTCAGTTTGTTCTGTAAGTTCAGGAATTATCTCACCCTTTACTTTACTTTTAGGGGATTATTTATCAGTGCTCCGTGCTGCACAGTAGAGCACCAAGCTTCTGACTTAAGAGAGGGATACTTTGTCGATTTTTAATAGCCCGTGGTCTACAAAGTACATTCACATGCTGAGAAACAATTATTAAAATGCAGTAGTCTGTGATATTACCTGTTGTTTAATATAGGTTTCGTCTGTAAATTTGAAGGAAGCAAATAGAATGAAGGTGTCTGAGAAATTTGTGGGAAAAGTATTTATACCTGTAAAGTAAAAGTAAAAAGTAAAACTATCCTTGTACCAGGCCTTGAAGGCCCATAAGGTTGTGAGACGTTGAGGGTCCCACATTATCTAGACAATCGGCTCAAAGATGGCGGTAAGGTTGTCAGCCTTACTCGCCGGCCGCACTTTACTACCCAGGAAAATTATTTAATTAATTCCTGGTACTCATTTCTGTTAGAGGCTAAGTGAAACCCAGGGCCATAGTGCGGCTGGAAGGATTAGATCAATTGAAAAAATCCAATGACCTCATCGGGATTTGAACACGCGACCTTCCGGCTTGTGACATGAAATTAATAAAACAACAAAAAACTGCAGAAATTATTTGGGATAAACCTCATGAATTCAAGAACTGTTATCTCAATTCAGTAATTAATGATCAGGTGGTATGTAGTGAAATGATAAATTTTTAAAAATTTTTGGTAGAAAAACCTCAAGAGACTGAACATATATAGGCAGGTTAAACCGTCTCCACAACAAAAATGTATACTCTATTTAATGTTTTAAAATTATTTTTTTTTTAAAAAAGTTGAAGTTAAAAATATAAAATGAAGTGTACATTTTTGTTGTGGTGACGGTTTAACCTAACTATGTATGTTTGGAATACACAACAGGATGCACGCTGTGAAGGTTAAGAGACCGAATTGGAGACCGATGTGTCGACTTGAGAATAATATTTATTTAATAGAACTGTTAGAGATATAGGGTGTGAAGTGTAGATCTGAGAATTTGTTTAAGACAGTCTTATTGTAGGCCTTCTTGTGACCACAGTAATAACACTTGGGGTTCGTAAAAGCAAGGAATATTTAAGTATGAATGAATAATTTTGAACTACCCTATTCTCGCACAGAGTACATGCATGTTATATGTTTCCCTTTCCAGCAATTTCAAGCCTGTGTCCACTATTTGTGAAGGAGAGTATTAATTATTTAGATGACGAACAAGGTGTGTGACAGTTTTAAATGATGGATTTCGGTTATTGTTTACATGGAGACATGTAGGTACAGGGCTTATTCTGCCCGAGCTATATGCTCCATTAGCTGACATGTTTAGTTTTTTGCTCATAGATCGATACATGGGAGGAAAAATGAGGTATTGTAAGCAGGAATTGTACCCTTACTAACTTACTAACCCTTACTAACCCTTAACTGATGAACAGTTTCGTTGTTTTATGTAAAATGCTGCAACTTGCTGGATGAATCATTAAGCCATATTGGATATTGTTAGTTCATCATATTTTTCTTTCACTGGCTAGGCAACATACCGGCCTCTAATCCTACTTCAGACATCTGGTTGACCTTCCTCTTGCTCTTCATTCTGTAAGCTTAGATTTCCAATCAACTGTCAGGCACCTCTCCTCAATCTGTGTGCACGTTCTTTATATCTGTTCCTATAAGCGAACTAGTAATCAGCTTAATTACATTATCATCGTTAAGTTTCTAAACTTTAATAGAATTAATTTCTTTATCTAACCGTGCAGAATGCAGCTCAGGTTCTTAAGGTTATCATTTTGATGCTTCTATTTTTGTTCTTATTCTTTCGTCTTCCATGCTCATGTCTGACTGCTGTACTATGTGTCAGCGCAGTATTTTATAAAATGTTGTCACTGAAGATAATGTATTCAGAATTTCAAATAGGATCGCATTTGCCCGGAAGTAACAGTGTTCGCCTCAGTACACTGAATCTCAGGACTTCGTTAACTAAATAAAAACTTACACAAAAACATGTGACAGTGTATCATTTTCCTGCCATCAGCGGTGATTCTCGTTAATCATTTTCCAGCAACTAATTGCCAGAATGTGTGTCATTTTACCGATTCTTTGCTACATACAACCCTACAGGGATAAGAACCTGGGGCTCTCAATCGCTTGCCATTGACTTTAATGACTGACTCTTGTACATATTAATTCTAAAGCAACACGACCAGTCGCCCACACCAAAATGTACCCAGTTCTAAAATGTTGACGGATGAGATGTTCTAAGACATAAACGTATAACCCCCCCCCAAAGTAAGGCAAATTTATAAGTACATACCATTTTTTTCTTCCTCTTGCTTCCACTTCGGAGCACATGGCTTATTTCTCAGTTTCTTGATCATTTTACAGACGGCAGGACTCCTTGGACGGGTGATCAGCTCGTCGCAAGGCCTCTACATAAACACAGGAAAACACAAATACAGAAGGATCACATACACATACCAAACATGCATGCCTTGTGTGGGATTCGAACGCACAGTCCGGCTTCCGAGTGAGCGAAGACAGTTCATGCCTTAGACCGCTCTGCTACCGTGACCGGCTACGTTCCTTTAACAAGTAGAATAAATTTACGGAAGTGTACAAGAAATTGATAATTGTTTGACGGTTATGGAAGTTGCGAATTTGCACACCTCCAAAGCACGTATGCATATTCATTGCAGATACGTAGTTGCACCACCAAAGATAAATGCATTAAGGTGAATATTCTGCATAAGAGTCAGGAAATATATCGTATTATATCTTGTTAAATATTCACCACACTGAAAAGTATTTCAAGTAAAAGTTGTAGGCCTTAAAGAAATTAATATTTTACATCATGTGCACTATTACTTCGCAACCATAATTTTTAAAGAAACCCGATAGAAGTTGCGAAATTTGAGGTTCTAACGACGGTGACTGCTTCCGCATTCAGGGTCGAGGCTAAGCCGAGCATGCAAGGGACAGACAAAAATTTCTGCTTGTTACTTTGCTTACTCTTACTCTTCAAACCTGGACCTGGAGGCAGCGGAATCCTCCGACATATTTGCCAACATCCAGCAGAATTGATCTAATCGAATCCCAGAAGATAGTATTCGGCCATAGAAATTTGTATCTCTTGTAGGTATTAAAGTAATTACAGGCGTCCAACAGCGTTCAATGCAGATCCAGAATGTTCTTTTCATTCGAATTATATTAAGTACAAAAAAGCAAGAAAGAAGGAGAAAGGATTACAGAGAGTTACAGTTCGTGACTGAGGAGAATTAGACTGCTAGACTTTTATCTTTGCTTCGCCGATCTACACAATATGCTCTTAACTTAGTTCATGGATCTGAGCCCTTGAGAACCCAACATTTACTCAGCCACTCACATTCCCAGTATTTCATGTAAACCAACCTTCATTAACGTACTAAAAGGGGCCCGCCACTGGTTCATCCCGAGCCGGATGAATCCAGTCCACAATCCAGTGTATTTCTTTGTAATCCATTTTAATATTATTTCCTCATTTACATCTATGTTTTTGTGGTTTACAGGTTTCCCTACTAAAACTCTGTATGCACTCATATTGTCTGCCATGCATGCTACATACCGTGCCAGGCGTATCCTCCTTGACTTTTATCTTTCTACTCGTAATAATATTTTAGACTACACTGCAGGTACCTATGTTTAATTCGGGTATAAATTCATATGTTGATTCTGTGAGTCCAGAGGTTATGGACCGAGGTATGTTACAACGCACACATTTCATTATATTAGTATTTAATGGGCTCGCACTCACATTGCTCGCCTATTGAAGTGGTCACTTGTATTTTCAGCAATTATTCTATTTATTTAATCCAGTTCATTATTTGTACCGTATTCATCTGCATGACGTCTGTTCATACAGCCATGATATTGATAGTGTTGTTATATGCGGATTTCTTTTGAATGTGACAGTAACAAAGTTCAACTTCCTGGTCGAGCTTGTGTATGGGTGGGGGTGGGGGGGGCTGTGTAATGCTTGTTTTTGCATTTATGTTGTATCTAACAAAACATGTATGGCTAAAATATATGCACAAAAATAAACTTCGCGTGGGTTGTTACTTTGCTGTATAATACAGGTTTATGTGTACAGTTACACAGAGCCAGGAAGGCTAATTTTGCGATTTTAATCCAAACAGAATGGCTAAGCAAAAAGGTACCTTGCAGTAGTATGTACGGTAAAGTTAACATTGCAGTTCACATAATAATGTTAATAATAATTAAGTGCACATAGTCCCGAAACTTCTATCTTCCACTAGGGTCGTCATAAAGAGTCCCCATATCAGAATGAACCGCTAGAAGTACGACAGAACTTCTGAATCTAACTTAAAATTCAATTACAGATATGTGTTTAATAGTAGGATCTATAGGATTCTGTAGGCCATAATTAATATTTCTGATAATAAATAGGAAGGGCTTGTAGTAAGTGGCTTTTAAAGGCCGCGCCATAGCTCAAGCGGTTAGTCGCTGGCTTCCCACCGCTACGGCCCGGGTTCGATCCCGGGTCTGGACAAGTGGGATTTGTGATGGACAAAGTGGCGCTGGGGCAGGTTTTCTCAGAGTACTTCGGTTTCCCTGCCAATCTTCATTCCACCAATTGCTCCACAATCACCCTCACCTATCATCTGGGGCTGGTATAATAGGCCAGAAGTAGCCGCAGTACAAGAGACTTAGTCCCACCCCACTAGCAATACAATTTTTAAAAAAAAGTGGCTTCTAAATCATTTGTGATATCAAAATCAGGTGTAACGCCACATTTCCTGGGCATCTTAGAGAATCTGTTCACTGCAATATAAATAGATTCTGCCGGACACGACAATTCTCAAGAAGATTATTTTTTTTGTAAATGGAACAGTAGTTGTGCGTTATTCCTGAGGAGTTCAGAGCACGTGTTGTTGAGAACTGAGGTAACAGAAGGACGAATAACGAGAAGAACAGGGACAAGAAGATCAAGAAGGACAAAACGAAGAGAACAGGAGCACAAAATGCAAGCAGACCAAGAAGAAGTACAAGAGAACCAAGAAGAAAGAGAAGAAGAACAGGAACAAATTGTAATAAAATTAAGAACAAAGGCAGAAACTAGGAGAGCAAGAAGAACAGGTTGAACTAAAGGAAGAATAACAAGTGAGGTAAGTAGAACAGGAGTAGGAACGAGGTCAAACACAAGAACGAGACGAACACACATAAGAATAGCAACCACATGAAAGAGGTTGGTGTACCTGCAAAGTTTAGTATTTTTATGCCGGTGGTACCTGTTTCGATTCTCGGGCGATTTACCGGTTATGATTTGTAGTGATTTTCTCTGGCTCTCCATCTGATCGCTGTATCAGAACATAAGTAGAGATAGGCTGCAATATATTTCTTTCAAATAATTTTCTACCATTCTTCGTCTTTCCAACTCATTCTGAGTTATAATACTCTAAGTTTGAATGAGAGTCTTAAAATAACACAACGATAAATCAACACGTTAAAATTGAAGGCCTAGTGCCTCGAAACCCTAAACTGCACCACACAAGCGGGCAAGAGTCCATGAAGAAGCCGGCTCTGTAAAGAGGCGTTAATTCAATTCAATTCAATTCTTTATTATTTATGTGCCAAGTCAACAGCCGCAAGGCCAATTACAGACTAAGCACAGTGTAG
The DNA here is from genome assembly GCF_002891405.2 of Cryptotermes secundus. Classification (NCBI taxonomy): domain Eukaryota; kingdom Metazoa; phylum Arthropoda; class Insecta; order Blattodea; family Kalotermitidae; genus Cryptotermes; species Cryptotermes secundus. The sequence goes on along the minus strand of NW_019738952.1, from coordinate 1,706,917 downwards.
ATGAAAGTAATTACNATAATAATAATAACGAAATTAATAAAAATAGTGATAATAGTAAGAGCTAAATTAGTTCAGTATAAGATATGGTCCATCAACAGAATTTTTGGTCCAAAGACGTCAACGTTTCTACAGACAACATTAGCAGCAGAAGCGCATCAACAGGCAACAGGAATAGCACCGTGCTCTGTATATGGCAGAACTGACTGTACGACGCAAAGTTCTGAGTTCCGATAAAAGGATAGACGCCTAACTAACTTTCTGCCGAGCGTAGAGTGGTTTAGTTTGAGAAAGGAGCCCGTTAAGACAGTAAACAGGTTTAACTCCCTGGTACTGCGTAATTAGATTTTGCCGTCAGAGAGACAACTTGATTATGGAGATTATCAAAAACTATGACCCGATGGCTCCAATCGTTTGCGACGCATACGTAACATTCTTACGTATAGGCAATTCGTATTGCGTCACGTGAACGACACTTCTTGCTTCACTTGGGAACTCGCTGAAGCATTGTTTGCCCTTCCTTGTTGTGAAAAGTACAAGGTTTGCCACCTCACCGAGCAAGCTGGCCATAACGGCAGCGCTTCTGACGTGTTTTCCAGACGCTCCCGCCTCTAATTTTGACTGGAACACGGACAATTTTGAGTTAGAGTTTTCAGCTTTTCCTCAGTCGGACCAGGCAAAGGCCGAATAGTACCTGATATTACGCCACGACTGTTTCCTAACACTGTCTCTACAATTCATTATTTATTAATTATCCTACCATTCGACAAGATACTCTTCCAGTAACTGAAAGCGTGATTAAATAACAGGAAGTTCTGGGAAGAACTAATCACCTCCATTTCTTTGACAAGACACGGGCTGTATGGAAAACGAAATATAGGGTGATAAACAGACATTATTATTTTATTGTTGCTAGTGGGGTGCGAATAAGTCCCTTGTACTGCGGCCACTTCTGGCCTATTGTACCAGCCCCAGATGATAGGTGAGGGTGATTGTGGAGCAATTGGTGGAATGAAGATTGACAGGGGAAACCTGCCCCAGCGCCATTTTGTCCACCACAAATCCCACTTGAATAGACCCGGGAGCAAACCCGGGCCGCCGCGGTGGGAAGCCAGCAACTAACCGCTTGAGCTGTGGCGCGGCCCATAAACAGACATACACACAAGGTAAATCGCAAAGCTCCAAACAGAATTTAAGGAGACTGACAGTAAGGTGATCACATAAGCATTTTATTTTTCTAATTCTTCGGGGGTAAAGCGGCAAGGGCGGGAAGCAGACCACTCATCTCCATCTAGTGCTGAGGTCAAGAGAGACGGAGATCTAGATCCACTCCTCCATATGTCTTTATGTCACAGCGCTTAACTGAGTGGCACAGGGACATTTCCCTTATTCAGTATCTTATTATTTATTTACTGCAAATGGGTTTTTACCCGGTTGAAATACAGTAAGTCACAACACACAAGATAACCCGCCACGATCGAACAAAGCACAGCACACAAAACTACACAACAAGAAACAAAAGTACACAACAGTAAGGACCTCATACTGCACACAATAAATACCATTACAATACAATTGCACTTATACTTACAGTTAAAATACAAACACAATTCCCAATACAATACCAATATAAATACCTACCTACCACTTGGCGCTGCAGCCCTGAGTGATCGTTGGCCCCCTCTACAAAGAGTGTCCACTGACCAATATAAATATCATTAATTAATGCAACTTATTTATTTGACCGTCACAACACAACAATAAAAGAACTTCAAGGACAATGCCCAGATATAGTTCTGCTACGTGTTTCGGCCACTAGTTCTTTTATTGTTGTGTTGTGACGGTCAAATAAATAAGTTGTTTATATTGTAACACAGCAGGATGCATGAAATGAAAATTATCATTAATTAACTTAAGATACTTGAAGTAATAATAATAAAGAAATTGTGATACTAATGAAAAAGAAAATAACATGCTCTCCACTAATACAGTATCATTTCGTATCTTCATGGACTGGTGCATTGACATTTCCCCCTCCCCACACCTTCACTTCACATCATTTATCACTTCCCTAGTCTTTTTTTTTTCTCTCCAAAATTACTTGGTGAGGAAAGTAGGCCAAAAATAAATTTGTAACTGTAATATTCCACATAGTTATCAAGAGTCCAGTTCAGTTCTTTGTGGATACGCGCTATTTAGTTTGACGTGTAAGTCTAGTATATGTGTGTGTGTATTATATGCAAGGTCTTCATCACTCTAGGCTTGGCACAGCAGATCATGACTTAACTCATGTAGCTCATGTTACAACGGCCTAGTCACCTGAAGGTAGCTTGACTGCCGCTTACGCAAAATTAACTCCTTATGTAGCTTCGGCGCGGACCGTGTAGAAAGCATCGCTTCCAACATTTCCTCCATATTGTCTATATACAAGTATGTTGCTTAACGATGACCCTGGTAATACTGCGTGTTTAGAAAGCCGTTGCCTAACAATGGCGATTTCCCTGGCTTTTAGGAAATTTATCACAATACTACTTTCAGTTATTGTTTTATTTCAGACCGTCAACTTGTTTTTGAGCACGGTAGTTTTGTGTTTTTAGTTGATGTTTTCAGAATATGCATTTTACCAATATTGTGTAAATTATAAACTGAACGCGCCCTTTCTGTGATTGCCTTGAATACCCGCGAACAATTCTTATGTCGATTTGTTCTTATATCTGAAAGCAAAGGCGAGCGCAGAATTCATCTTATTTCCATCTTTTATTACTTGGAAGAGAATACAATATAAAATTATGCAGATTTGAAAATGGAACAGGTTCTGACTTGGAAAGTGGATTGCACGAAGCGTGTAACAGGAAGAAATGTCAAGAAGAAGACAGAGGAAGTGGTATGCTAATTATTTCAATTTTAGTTATACGTCTGTTTTACTCCTCTTTTATCCCGGTACTCCCCCGTCTTGCTTCACTTTTCTTGTCTTTCACAAGTTTATCTCGGCTCTCCTGCCGCTCTTCCCAGTCCTCTCGCATCTCATTCTGACTCAGCCCGTCGGTGTACAGCCCCTTCATAAAGACGCAGATACATTCGTTGTTGTGTGTTAGACAACGTTGTGCTCAAGATAACTCCGTAAAAACGATTGTCGTATTTTCAGAAACAGGAAGAATGAAATTCTGCTCTTTGTATCGAGAGCTTCTTCAGTACTGATCATTTCTGGATCGATGGTTGAGGCCTCCAATTTTAGTGGTTTTAGCAATTCCTTCGGACGGTACCGCGATGTGTTTTTTTTAATATCGTGTGTAGATGCTTCTTGTCTTATGGAAGGCGCTGAAACTTGATTGCGTAGAAAATTTAGTCGAATTCACTCACACAAATATATTTTTCGGGCTGGAGTGGTTTCAGGATGCAGATATAGAACAGAAGTGGAATGCGATGATATTACCAGGAGTAAAAATATTTTTTGCATGTGCTACCTATAAGTAAAGTTATCCCTGTAAGATGACGTGGAAGCCCATGGGGATGTGAGATGTTGCGGTTCCCACATTTTCACAATCGGCTCACAGATGGCGGTGAGTTTGTCAGCCTTACGCGCCGGCCGCCCTTTACCCCCAGGAATATTCCTAGTACTCATTTGTGTTAGAGACTGAGTCGACCGCAAGGCCATAGGGCGGCTGGAAGGATTATGCGAATTGAAAAATCTAGTGACCTCATCGGGGTCCGATCCCGCGACCTTCCTGGTTGTAGCAAAATTGTGCAGAGTCAAGTAGCAGCAGTAGTGGTCATTGAGAAAATATAATGCTGCAAAGTAAATTGCTGCTTAATGCTACGCGACTAAGTCCCGTACTAAGCCTGTGTCTGCATTACCACAGCCTCTTCTTCAGCTGCTGATATGAGGGGTGACAATCTTGCTTCTCCCCCCCCCCTTCTCTCTCTCTCGCTCTCTGAGGAGAGATGCCACAAAAAAAGCAGCGCGATTGTATTCGCAGGCTATTCAGTACGCTTTCCTTAACGGTTATAAACGGCTAATTAGATAGGATGAAGGAAGCCAACGGGGCCTTTTTCATAGTTACATATGAACGTTCGTCCTGAGGGTTGAAGGAAACGGAAGTCTGGATAAGGTGCGGTCTTACTGAGTTTGAATCATGCACTATCCGAATATGTCATATAGGTCACGAGTGTTATTAAATTTTTCTTTAAATAATGTTTATGATATTCTTGTTTCTTCTAACCAGGTTGCAGGTCCAGTGTTTGGCAATGCTCCTGATGTAAGAACATTGTTATAGTGTCACTTGTATGAATATATATAGACGGAGTTCCGCTTGGTAATTGGAGTTATTGAACACTTTCAGATCTCAGTTATAAGCAATTACAGCGCTATCGCTACAGCACGTGTCAAGACTTCTCAGTCTGCTAAGTCTTCACCAGTCGTTGGGTGGTAACGGCTTCCAACGGCGGACGTTCCAATTACTCTAAGGGGGGAGTGGATAAATAGCTCCACATTTTCTTGACCTCGACTCTAGCTGGAGCTGAGTGGTTATCTTCACGCTCCGGCAGCATTATCCACGGGGAAAGAGACCCCGGAGGTCAGGTAGACCCCAGAGCCGTTCTGGACAACCTGGGAAGGAGAAAATTCTTGACAATACCGGGACTCGGACTCCGATCCCTCGGTCGTCCAGCCCGTAGCCAGTCACTATACCGACTGAGCTATCCCGGCTCACAAGTGTTCCATATTTCGAAGTCTAACAATGTTGAAAAATGGACGGAAGTGCGAAATAGTGGAATTTCTGGTATTCCATTTCCAGCATTGGCATTTTGAAATAAACGGCCTATATTATGCAACGGAAACCTAACTGGAACATAACCTGAAGTGTCATTTTTAAGATCGTTTCATAGACAATAAGAACCGGGATAGCTGAATCAGTGTAGCAGGGAGATAACGGCTACAGGTCCCAGTAATCGCAGTTCGATTCCCTGCAGAAGCAAGAGATGTTTCTGTATTCCACAGTATTCACAACGGCCATGAGACTCACCTAGCCTCCGACTCAATTGGTTTCAAGAACTCTTTCCTTGAATTAGAGCGGCCGTAGAATCCTGCAGGGAATACTGTTTGAGCCTGAGACCTCAACTGCACCCCTTGCAAAGTTTCTGTATAGCAGTTTTCACAATAACCAACACAAAATACGTCCAACGCAGGAACCATCTTCTTCTTGTTGTAACGTTGACTATGGTTTCCCGTACTTCCCGCTAGACAACAGCGCCAAATAGAGCAGGAGAGCCACCGTTCCTCACTTCCCGCAGGTCTCACATTACCACTCTTCTCCTCTGCACTGTGTCAGTATATTGATTGGTATCAGCACGTCATAGCATGACAGCTCTGTACGGTTCCATTCAGTTTAGTTGCAACGTTTTGGCTTCAAGTCTCTAAACCTGCTTCGAACCTGAGCTGGCATACAGTTTCACGTCATACAGAATGTGTTTTAATTTTCAGAATCGTGATTATATCGCTTTGGGTAGTTAATGTTATGGGATAACTGCTTGGAAGAAAGGAACTTGTAATATTAGAAATTAATCTCAATATATGGAGGCTTGAACTCCGTTCAAGTGCTTGAAATGTGGTCCAGAGTTTGAGTTTTTGTGATGATGGTGACGATGTAGGATTTTTTTTGTGGGAAAGCCGGAAGGAAAGAGACCACTAGGAAGACCTAGAGGAATGTGGGTGGATAATATTAAAAGGATCTTAGATAGGATGGAATTGTGTGGACTGGATTGATCCGACTCAGGATAGAGACCAATGGAGGGCTCTTGTGAACAGTATAATGAATTTTCGGGTTTCGTAAAATTTTGGAAATTCTTGAGTAACTGCATAACTGGCCGTTTCACAAAGGGAGTTACTTGAGTAATGATGTTACTCTGGATTCCAGAAAAACGTTGAATCTCTTGATACATGGATAAATGTGTACTCCTGAGGAAACTTCCTCTGCCACGAAGTTTATTATTAATTAATGTTGATTGCGAGATAGCACTATATACACTGAAGGTTTTAATAATTATTATTCTTTACTGTGATTCTATACTGACTACCGTTGTACCTAAGTACAACTCCTGTGTCTAACGAATGTTTCAAGGGCTTATCACGTGACATTTACATGAGATGAAATATTTATCTCATTGCATTCCAAAACATTTATACAATCCATTCTTTTGATTGCATCAATATTTATCAGCATGAATATAAACGTATATTTAGGTACTCATCCAAGCTGTGCCTCTTATTTGGCTGATCAATTCTGAGAGTTTGCATATTTTAATGAGACTCGTCCTTGGCGTCTCATATGGCGTCCACTTCTTCATAAATGAAATTCCTTCATCTCTGAATACCCTCACAGCTCGTATCTTGAGCATCGAGTTACAGACGAAAGAGTCATCGGAACTCCTGCCGTTATGAGCGAAGTGATTATTTCGTGTTTATGTATTTTCACCGAATTTGTACTTCCTTCGCAAGCTAAAGGTTACTGTGGATGTATGAACTGTGCAACAAAAGCTGTTTGTTTCTTCTCGACATCGACCGCTGGAAACACTCTTGCGGCCCCAATGACACATACTGCGAAGGTCTTTGTAATTATGGTGTTCCTTCTTAGCACACTTTCTAATCACTAAAATATTGCCTTCAGACACTCCTTAGCCACTTGTTGAACCTCTATCCCTTTTCACCCCTCCAGAAGTCGGCCGCCATGTGGTAAAGCTGGAAACAGGGCGAAGCATGCGGGGCTACCCAACAGTTTCCGCAGTTGTATCTTGTTTCGCGACATTGCCCCTTCTTGTAGCACATAGCACAGCGTCGATTTTACTTCGACACTGCCGTGGCAGCGTTGGAGGGATAATGAGGCGCAGTCATCATGGGCGGTGGGCCCTATCGTCCTCTCTTCTGTTATCGTATTTACGCATGTATAGGCCGCGTGCGTGTATAGGCCGCAAGCACACTTTTCAGATATAAATTATAGAAAAAATAATTTTCTTGGAATATTATTTCAGGAGTATTACACCCTGTATTACTAATTATGAATATAATTTTTTTTAAAATGAAGTGTGATTTCGAATATTTCGAATATAAGCCGCATCCCAGTTTTCCTCTTGAATTTTTGGCAAAAAAATGTGCGGCCTATACATGCGTAAATACGGTATATTATATTATGAAATTAAATTTTCCTTAAGTTTCGCTTGAAATTCCCTCCTGGAAATTTTGTCCCCTTTTTAAGTATCATCATCAGTAATCTGTCAGACGACGGGTCCACAGTCTCTTCCAAAACAATTCGTCCACTTAATGCGATCTAGAGCTTTCTCCTTCAAATGAAAATATCCTCTTCTGTCCCCAAGGTCATCCAGCATCTTCTTACGTCTTCTTCCTCGTCTTCTGGTCACTTCTATCCGCCCCTCTATCTTTCCTTCAATAACTTCTTTTAGAAGGCAGTTTCTGCGTATAACATGACCAATCCAATTAGCCTTCTGTTTTCTTATTTCGTGTAGGATATTCCTCTGCTCACTGACTCTAATTAACACTTCTTAATTTCTCACATAATCGATCCAACTGATCTTCTCCATCCTTCTCCAACACCACATTTCGAAACTTTCCAGATGTTTCTGATCTACTGCCCTAAGTGTCCATGTTTCCGCCCCATACAGGGCTATGCTCGAAATGTAGCATTTCACTAGTTTCTTCCTCAAATTTAAGCCCAATTTGCTGGTAAAAAGATTCTTCTTCTTGCTAAATGCAGCTTTTGCCATGGCAATCCTGGATTTAATTTCACTATTACACCTTCCATCATCTGTAAACAAGCTACCCAAATATTTAAAACATTTCACATTCTCCAGTCGCTTTTGGTCTATCTTTATTGTGACTGAGGTTGGTTGTCTCGAAATGTTCATTACTTTTGTTTTCTCCACATTCATTTCCATTTTAAAGTATATATGAATTCAAACAACACATAACAATCGAAAGTCGGAAGTTCTTTTGGTAATTTTTCTTTAAGACTTTTCCTTGTTCTGTGAAGACTTGTCGACTAAGCATCACAGATATCCACGCCTTCCATCCCATCAATGACTGCTTTGGGCTTCTCCATATCTTGCCCTTAAACCCTGGTTGGAATTTTGTCATCATGAGTGGTACTTACAAGACAAATAGGCCGTGCCATAGCTCAAGCGCTTAGTCGTTGTCTTCCACTGCGGCGGCCCGGGTTCGATCCCGGGTCTGGTCAAGTGGGATTTGTGGTGGACAAAGTGGCGTTGGGGCAGGTTTTCTCCGAGTACTTCGGTTTCCCCTGCCAATCTTTATTCCACCAGTTGCTCCACAACCACCGTCACTTATCATCTGCTGCTGGTACAATAGGTTAGAAGTGGCCGCAGTGCAAGGGCCTTAGTCCCACCACACTAGCAATAAGAAAAATACAAGACAAATATCTTTTTTGTCTTTGCACCTCATTGTCATTAATCTCTCTGTGCAGACCGAAACGTGTTCTCCCTTTTTTTCAGTTTTGTGTTCATTATTTCAGCAAGGAAAGCCTCCCTGTTTTGACGCAAGGTTCCCAGAGCATCGGTCTGTTTGCTGCACAGTTTATGGAAGAGATCTGGGCTTGAAAACCAATTTTCCGTGATTACCCTCTATCCCTGCTTCAGTAGAGTAGCCATTAGTTGTAGAACTACTTTTGTGCCACATGGCTCCTTTTTCAGGGACTCGCTGAAAAGGGTATCCCGCCCAGTGTAAATAATAAAATTCCGTACATAGCCAGACTTGTCTTCACATAATTACACTCAGTTATTTTATACCAAATCTGGAGAGTTTTGAAAGAATGTATACCTTCCACGACAAAAGTCCCTTCCATATCATCAAAGACTAATCTACTACATCACAATCCGGGGTATATACACTCTTAAATTTAGTATCTAGTTAAACCAGTGTGGGTTTGAGTGTATGCAATCTTTTGGAACGGCAAGTGGAACTTCAGTAGAAAGTGAAACCTCGTCTCAGAGAACAGGCCCCAAAATAGGGTGTTTCCAGAAATTTCTTCCGGGAAAAATAACTTTTGTTATCCTGCTTTTGATGAAGTCCTTATAACAGAAATACCGCCAGAAATTTCATTACTTCTTTTCTGTACGTCTCCTTCCAGTGATGGGTCCGAAATCTTAATTTTAGATTAGGCGTATTTCCTATAAAATTTTGGGCATATCAGTTTATTTCTCTGGCTATTATTTCTGCAGTTTATGGTGAACGATAAAACTCGAAATATTCCAGGGATTTTCTGGGGGGTTTTCTAAATCAACATTTGTGCCATGTTTTCCAGTAAATGGAAGACATGGTCACTCAGCACTTGACATTGCCCATATGCCATGCTGCATGCTACTGTCGCTGACATTTTCTTCATCACAGCTTACACTCTGTTCACCACATGACGAAATTTTCACAATTATTTCACTGTCACTACTTTATTCACTCTCTGAAATATCACTACATTCATTTTCCTGCAACAGTTTATACGTCCCACTCACACGTATCTTCTTGCTAGATAAGCTATCCTTGTAACAGGACACGGAGACTCATGCGGTTGTGAGACGTTAGGGCTGCCAGTTTTCTAGACAGTCGGTTCACAGATGACAGTGAAGTTGTCAGCTTTACGAGCCGGCCATCCGTTACCCCCAAGAAGATCCCTGTTACTGATTTGTGTTAGAGACTGAGTCGACCACAGGGCCATAATGAGGTTGGAAGGATTAGGTCAGTTGAAAAGATCCACCTCATCAGGACTCGAAATCGAGACCTTCCGGCTTGTACCATTTCTTTTAATTCGCTTAGTGTGGGGTGGAGTCCAACTGGATCCACTCGGCACGGCGGTCACTGATTGGCCTATTATAGCCTGCCCCGTGTGATTATGATGATGGAGAATTTGGTGGAATGAAGATTGGCAGGGGAAACCAAAGTACTCAGTGAAAACCCGCCCCAGCGCTAATTTGTCCACCACAAATCCCACTTGACCAGACCCGGGATCGCACCCTGCCTGCCGCGGTGCGAAGCCAGCGACTAAACGCTTGAGCTATGGCGAGGCCGGCTTGTACCATAGTGCCTCATCCAACTACGCTACCGCGTGCCTCCTATCTTCTTACTAAAACCTGCCATAATGTTTAGTTGAAAGAACTCGAACCCAGGACAGCTATCAAGCAGTCGGCTCCTCCCTGTCACACACTGAAGCACCTAGAACATCTAACAAGCATAACGTACGAACTTGCATTGCCGGCCTTCATTATATCTGTAGCGGTGTAGTTGGAAACATACATGACGTGTGCAGACGTCATGCCCTCTAAGATACGGAGTAGCGCATGACGTGTTAAGACGTCATACTCACTTAACTGTTCCAACATTTCATCGGAATCGGTCTGCCTAAGTTCTACTTAAACGAGCAGGTCCATGTCACGGTAATGATTAGGAGCTAGTTCCCGATTCGAATCTCTGCCGGATTACGTGACGGGACGAATATAAATCAGTAGATAACAATACCGGGAGAGGCCACGAACAGCTCCGTTCCAATTTTACCTACTCAAAATTCATGGAACGTTCTTATTTTATTCCACCTTACGTAACCTAAGGATAAATGATCGATAATTAATTATATTATTGACTCTACGACAGCCATCCATCGCGTCTTCTCGTAGATTTATGTTTTATCCAGAGCGCTCTGTCGATTTGNCCGATGAATGTGTAATAAGCCACCTTAATGTAAGATCGTGTATGTTCAGGAAAAAGAGAGGTCTGTGCACATTCGGAGAACACGCGATACCAGAGTTCTATTGATTTCTTGGTGTAAGGGTGAGCATCCCCCATTCGCATTCAGAAGGTTCCCGGTTCGAATTATAAGTCGGAGAGCGACTATTCAGTCAGATGTTTTAGTGGTTCTCCTCAGTACACTTAGACAAATGTTGTGATAATGTCATGTAGTAGATTGTTACTGTTTTTTTATGTTAGTGGGGTGGAACTAAGTACCTTGTACTGCGGCCACTTTTGGCCTATTGTACCAGCCCCAGATGATAGGTGAGGGTGATTGTGGAGAAATTGGTGGAATGAAGATTGGCAGGGGAAACCGAAGTACTCGGAGAAAACCTGCCCCAGCGCCACTTTGTCCACCACAAATCCCACTTGACCAGACCCGGGCTCGAACCCGGGCCGCCGCGGTGGGAAGCCAGCGACTAACCGCTTGAGCTATGGCGCGGCCATCCTCGTTACTGCTTACTTCGGTGTCTTTACAAATTATATGTCGTAATCGTATTGTTTATTCATTCGGCAACGGCTGAAGTGGAAAAGCATGTCCATGATGTGTATTTTTGCCAACCGTCTTACAGTGCACACAGTTTCACCTTTCTCTTCACTTGCACACTACACGGCGCCATCCTCGCACTGTGCCATACAACGCACGCAGTCACAAGAGAAGGACACAACACAGAACACAGTATGCACAAGAATGTAGGAAGAGTGCTCCCACAGAGGAGGATTGGCGTGACTCGCGTATTTAAGATACGACGTATGGATGACGAGTCCTGCAAAGCTTTAGTATTTAGACTTTGTTGTTATACATGACGAATACGCATTTTAGTTATTTTATGACGGAGACGTGATGGCATGCAGTGCAGTAGTTTGACGTGGATAGAGACACACCTGAGGATGGCACATTAGTGCCGAGACGTGTAGTGTGGAAGTGAAGAGAAAGGTGAAATTGTGTGCACTGTAAGACGGTTGGCAAAAATACACATCATTTACATGAATCAGTGCAACAGGACGCTAAAATATAACATTATTAGTGGAAAAGTATCTTTAAATCAACATAGCGGGAACCAAAGGTATATGCTTCGTAATTAACTGGAATAAGGAGAGACTTTTCGAGATAAAACTAACAAGAACTATCGGGAGAAGTCACTCATACTGATGCTCTCCACTGATGTAGAAAAGTTTCGGAATTCCATACGATTATTAGTTGCGTGCCCGTCGAAAATATCATACCAGAAACTGAAAGGACCTTATAAGGACATGAACAAAAAGGAGCAGCGGAATAAAAAGGAAAAAACGAAGAATAACAGCAACGTTCTTCTTACAGGAGATAGTCTACCCACAAGTAGAATAAGTTAATAATTTACGAATGTAAATTCGATGGAAAGCAGCAAGAATTCACTTTCCTAATTCAGAGACTTAAAGGTAAAGGACTTCAGGTTCCCTACACCAGGACAGAAGCAAACGAAATAACTGAATGAATAATGAAATACGTAAAGAATGCCTAAAGTGCTAAGGAAAGAGAAAGAAGAAAGACGAAGGAAAATATGGAAGACAGTAAGGAAAGATATGTAGAAAAGTAGGAAGCGAAAGTAAAGATAAAAAGAAACAAAAAGAAAATAAATAAACGAATAAAAATAAAAGAAGACGGACTGAAACAAGAAAATGAGGAAAGAGACAGAGAAAGGCAGCGAGACTTACAGTGTTAGCACTGAGAGTCGGTTTTAATTCCCAGTAAAAGCGAGGTGTTGAGGAAGCACGCAAGCCAGGTTAAGTGGAATGAAGCCAACAGAACGCTTCGTTTCAACCCCCGCTGTGCCTATCCCTGCCACTGCAGGCTATAAAACCATCAGACACGTAATTTTTAATCTGAATTTTATTGGCGCTGTATGCTCTTCTCTCTAAACTTCACTTTGAACTAAAAATCGCCACGTCAGACATGATTCACTACTTGCAGAAAAAGAAAGAGTCAGGCGTTTTGTGTGTTAATGTCTATATCACGTCCGGCGCTCCTACCTTAACTAAATGCAAGCTGGTTACAGAATGACTTAATGTAAACTAATTTAACACTTCGAAGAAATGTACACATGAAAGAACAACAATTGTGTAACAGTGATGATAATCCCCGGGTATTGAATCCAAAAATTACGTTCACTTTTTTGTCCATTCTATTAAGATTTTCTAAACGATAATAGGCGTGTATCAGTTGCATTATTTTGATTAATATTGTGACATGTTGCGGACCCCAGAATAAATTGGCCGTCGCCTGCAGGAAGGTGTCCCGCCGCGCGACAGTGGCATGGCACAAGAGTAACATCTTCAGGAAATCTTGGACCCGAGGAGATCATGCGTCCCGGATGAAGTTGGCTGCCATCTGCAGGAAGATATCCCGTCGCGCGACAGTGGCACGACGTTGGAGAGATGACTTCAAGAAGGAAACTCCTCAGGGAACCTTCGGATGCCGGAGAAAGGACTTGGCGCCACGGTCCCGTGCCAGCAAGTGGCGGGAAGTCCAGAAGGAACAACGAAGTCAGCGAGTGCAAACAACGCATCAAGAGCTGTTACGTCGACATAAGGAACCTCCGAAGAAGGAAATGATCAAGGATTGGACCTTGTGGAGGGGACGACCCCCTCGAAAACGGAAAAAGAGACAATATGTTGCTACCGACATTGCGTGGGAAGGATCAATGCGCACCGATGATATCGCTTACTGGGAGGTACCACTACGGGATTGAACCGAGCTTAGATCCCATCTCCGTCCGCCTTTAACACAGCTGTGAAACGCTAATATATACAAACATCATCAAACCACACTGAGGTTTCTGTTCACTGCTGCCACGGCAAACACGCGGTGGCGAGTTCGTGAACTTTATTGTCAGACCTCGCATGTGGAAGTTTGGTTGACCAAAGCAGAATACTGTTACCTCAGCTGCATTCAAAACTGAGCTTGATAAAGCAGTCTGGGGATTGTTTCAAGTAAGAAATTCGCAGCTCTCACTTACGAGAAGGCTGAAGATCTCATGTTTTCGATTTCAGATCGGGAAGTTGAATTCTCATGTACAGTTTTAAGGAACAGTGGGACAAGTTAAAATAGAAACATGTGTTGACTTAAAAACTATATTCACAACTTAATGAACATCGAATTCCCAAATTACAAAATAATTGCTTAAAAATGTAGTATTTGAGTTCTCTCAGCGGTGGTTAGGAAGAGTTCTGTGTCCTGGGCTACAACTCAGTGTAGTCCATTATAAGTCGACCGACGCTTCGGGGAACATATCGCCTCCATCTTCAAGATCGAAGAAAAAACCAAGGAAGAAACCAGAGTGAGACTAGGTGCGCTTGGCTTATCCGTCGACCCTGAAAGTGGACGGGATATGTTCCTCTTAAAAGTCCTCAAATTTTAACGGAATACAAGACATTATATTCCAGAAGACAAAACTCTTGTTGAAAAAATCTGCAAATTTCAAAGGTTGGATCGCAATGCGAGGAATGCTCATTTCGTGCACTCGCGTTTGAACGATTTCTCCGAAAATTAGGCAGCTACAGTGATGATCCTCGGAGCATAAAGGAGACAGAGAAACGATGTCAGGAGAGGAGAAGGGCGAATGTGATAATAACAGATTGCTGCTTCACAGCGAGAGGGGAGACTTAGGCCGAAACACACAAAGAAGACCCAAGAACTCCCTTTAGGTAGCATGTAATTTGTTGAACTCGAAAATGTGGTCATAATGACCATTTTATGCCTATTTGGATGTTTCAGAAGATTAGAATACTATTTTATTTAGTGGGGCATGACAAGTACATGTAACCACATAACAGAAAATACATTTTTCGGTTTTCCTATCCTGTGAAGAATCTTTGCGCAGCGGCACGTGAATGCAGTTTTTGATATCAGAGTAGCAAAGTCCTAGAAATCAGTTTATTAAGTTGGAAACAACTGTTGCGAAATGTATATGTAGATTCGCATGCCAGTTATTTGCCTTCTGACTTAGCAACCATGATATAAAGCAGTAAACTATACTATATGTAACTATTAAAGTGAAAAACACGTGAATAAGCTAAAGGGAGAGATGGCATCAAGTAAGAATTCTATTGGAACGTGGAGTTGTTTCTTTGCAGTAACCGACGATAGTAAAACACAAAATAAGGGGGAAATGACATTGAAAACACAAAACGAACATATAACATAGATTTTAACAAATTAAGAATATAAAATCAAAATATTAATGAAGATTATCATATACCAGTTGAAGAAAAATATACTATTGGAAGGGGAAGAGAATGGTGGAATGAAAATACATACACTGAATATATTAAGTCTCTCAAGTTATTCAATGATGATCGTTATAATATTATTTATGATACTCATTTACCGAGGCAGACGCTTGCGTTCACTTTCATAATTATTCGATACAATGGTATAGTCCTGGTCTTTATTAAACAGTGTGTATAGTAAATGGTAAATTATCCCTGTGCTTAACTAATTAAACACTCTGCCATGAAGGTGTATGGTGGAGTTGATATATAGATCCACATTTTCTTTGATCTCGGCGCTAGCTGGAGGTGAGTGATCAGCTTCACGCCCCGGTCTCTTAACCTCCGGGGAAACAGCCTCCGGTAGAAATTTAACAGGAGGTTTAGTGGACTTCAGAGCCGGTCTGAACGACGCGGAGAAGAGAAAATTCTTGACCTTAGCGGGTATCGAACTCCGACCCCTCGGTTGTCCACACCGTAGCCAGTTGCTATACCGAGTACGCAATCCCGGCTCTTCGCTGTGTACAATTGAGGTATAAATTTAAATTATACAGGCTTCCGTTTGTGCGAAATCTATACGTGTTCTTAGGCGTTCACGGTTCTGGCCGTTTGGCTTATTCATCGTTAGAATTAATCCTGAAACTATGAATAATTGAACGCTTTACAGGAGACCTTCGGTTTATCACGAGATCCAAACAGACTCAGTACAATGTAACACAAAATCCAGGACAAGTTTTTATGCCCCGAGCAGGTTTCTAACCAGCGGTCGAAGTATTTCGAACCACAATTCGCGGGGCAACTCTGGTCAGCGCACGTAATTATGCTAGTAACAATGAAAATAATTCTTAAGGAAACGGGACATGAAGTTACTCATTGGGGTTTTATGGCTCAGGGTCCGAACGAGTTAAATGAGATCGCGGGATTTCTCTTGATTCTAATTAACTACCTGCTTTTTGAGGAAGGCTCTAAAACTTGGTGTTTGTTAGGAAGAGATCGGTCTTTTGGAATATAAGATTAGTGTTGTGTAGTCCGCTGAAAGACGACCGATATTTCGGAAGAAGATGTCTCCATCTTCAGGGTCAAATTATAAGCCAAGACAAGAAACCAATGGGAAAGCAGGTGGCAAGCAGGGATGTTACATTACTTGGTCTGTCCGTCGACCCTAAAGTTGGAGGCAGTATGTTCCTCTGAAACGACGGTTGACTTTCATCGGGCTACACGGCGTTATATACCAGTAGACAGAATATTTCATAATGACCGATTTGAGAACCTCAACTGCTTCATGTATTCTTTTTTATTTACGTCTATAATTTATCTTATGTTACATTACTTGAATTGGTATTTTGAACCGTACCTGCTAGTTTTAACCACCCAGTCTCTTTCTTTAATATTCTGCGTCTTCCCCTCTGACGTCAGAACCGTTTCCATATAAAGATTAAGGACGAATAGCAAAAGGTGTGGTTGTTTGGGGACTTTGATCTTCTGCTTAGGCTCTGTCTCGCTTCACATCTTAAGCAAAGTGCCAAGAAGCCTATTACAGGTTCTTAATTAGGTTCAGTCTAGGAGAGGTTAGCTAGATGTATTGGGGGGGGGGTTGATACGAAATGAGTGGAGGGGATCAGCATCAGGCGTTTTGCCTGTTTCAGAAGATAATGGAGTTCCAGCTGTTCACAGGGCGAGTGAAAGGATCCTTGAAGAAGAAGAAGAAGAAGAAGAAGAAGAAGAAGAAGAAGAAGAAGAAGAAGAAGAAAAAAGCTATCATAAGGCGCCTGTTATTCTAGCATTTATGTCATCCCCTTCTATGACTTAGATCTGTATTCTTTCGTTTCCACTATGTCATGATTTCTGCTCCGTCTCTGGACCCTATTTCCCACTATACTAATTTTGATTAAGCTCAGCCACGTTAGGAGGAAGAGAAGTTTGTGACAAAGGACTCACCTTCAGATACTTATTTTGCAGCAATACCTCAGAATAAGATGAGCCGGGATAGCGTAGTCGGTATAATGACTGCCTACCGGATGGACCACTGAGGGTTCAGAGTTCGAGCCCCGATAGGGTAAAGACTTTTCTCTTCTCCAAATCGTCCATACCGGCTCTGGGGTCTACCCAATCTCCTATTCAATGGGTACCGGGGGCTCTTTCCTTAGGAGTAAAACGGCAGGGACGTGAAGCTGACCACTCACCTACTGCTAGTGCCGACGTCAAGAAAATGTGGATCTATACAACCATTCCCCCATGCGCCTTCATGGCGTAGTGCAACTTTGCCTTTACCTTTTACCTGAGAGTAAAACTAGTTAGTATTTGCTTTTCCACGTCACTCGTAAGCGACAATGCAGGTGGCCATCACAAAGAAAGTTTACAGAGCATGGATGTTGAAAGAGTTTACCGGATCTTCGATGTGGATAATTCAGCTTAACTGTGCGACTCGTGAACTTGTTTTCTGCGTAGGCTAGCCCCAGTTAAATTTTGAGGAACTTCACCTTATCTGTCCCCTGCCCATAGAAGTTGGTCCTACCATCCTCTTAAATTTACAATGAAGCACAGACTACCTGAAATAGGAAGTCAGAGACAGACTTTAAAGGAACTGAGACCGGTGTGTTTCGACAGACGGACAAACTATTTGGAATTTGATGACGGTTATTTAAAAACTATAGAGTGCTTTTCGAATGATAAGAAATAAATTCTACGAAAAATTTTATCTCACCAACTTAAAATATTTCATCTTATCACATGTTTTTTCTTACCTCTTGCATAAATTTACTTACGTGTCGTAAGTGTTTTATGCTATGCGAGAGACCGCCTCTGTGATCTAGTGGTCAGAGTTCCTGGCTACAAATCCAAAGATCCC
This sequence comes from Cryptotermes secundus, assembly GCF_002891405.2. Classification (NCBI taxonomy): domain Eukaryota; kingdom Metazoa; phylum Arthropoda; class Insecta; order Blattodea; family Kalotermitidae; genus Cryptotermes; species Cryptotermes secundus. The sequence goes on along the minus strand of NW_019738952.1, from coordinate 1,689,026 downwards.
GGGTTCGATTCCAGGCGCTACCAGATTTTCTGAGAAGCAGTGGGCCTGGAAGTGGGTCCACTCAGACTCGTGAGGATAATTGAGGAACTATCTCAAGGAAAGAGTGGCTCCGGTCTAGAAAACCGAAATTAATGGCAGTGGAGATTCGTTGAGCTGACCGCGCGACACCCTCTAGCCGCTAAAGTTGGCACTAACTTCACCGACAAGCGACGGTCGCTCGTTTGTTATAGTTCGCCTGCGGAATAGAGTCCACGGAGTCTTTTTTTTTTCACTAAGAAAAACCGAAAAGTATGTATAAGACACCTTAATATTTTTCAAATGCTTCTGCTTTGTGTAGTAGTTGCTGAGACATGAGTATATGAAATTGTAAGCTTCGAAGTAAATTAAATGGCACCTTAAGTCATATACGGCCATTATAGGTGCCAAACTACGTATATTACTTCAGTTTTCATGCCAGAGGGTTTGATTTTTTTGTGGCATTATAACTTGGTTGTTTTACGTTATTTTAACTTTAAGTTCATATGAAACATTACTTGCCCCTCCCCTGTACAGCAGCTTAGAAGACCTCTGTACCACTGTATCAAACTCCTGATCTGTGTGTTTGTGTGTGACGTGGATGGAAACAGCGTCGCTAAATAACTGACCTGTAAACACACATCATAGCAATGAATGCGCAACAGTAGGGCGTCCATTGCTAGGCAATGTATGAGTGGACACACCTGACAACAGTACATGATATCCGTTGCTGAGCAGTGATGTGTTTTCTGTGGGTGGTCCGTGCAAAGCCGATATATGGAGCAGTGAAGACTGTTCGAGAGGAAGATTTCGATACGGGAGAAGACCAAATCGTGTATAGTTCCGCCTGGCGTAATTCTCCAATAAACTGCTTCGTCTAAAGCAGCAATCACTAATTATTTTTCACGGATACCCGACATGTGACAATAGTATAATAATGTTTACAAGGTTTCTTTCGTCAGAGAAAGAGTTAACGTACTATTTCATTTGAGCGTTATGTCGCCTTTGCAGTGAAGAATTTCTACACCGTTTTGTTATCTGGACTCATCTTACCGCGACTTTGTTCTCTGCGTTAATTAATCTCGTGTCTCCGAAACAAAGCGACAAAATATTGCGACACGAGCAGTTGGAGGGGAGATTCCAACCCGCGGACGACCGCACTGTTTGATCAAATTTAATATAATCTTGAGTAAAGTGAAAATGGGGGATGCGAGAAGATAAAGCAAGGGTTAGACATTTAGAATGCAAATTAAACATTTTTGTATGTACTTTAAATTAATTGTTGGCGTTTGGTGGAGGGCACGAATGGGAAATTCGAATAGCATAAATAATTCTAAAAATTACACGTCGTTTCAGTTATCTGCTGACGAATAGAGACGATTTAGGAATGAGTGAAGTAAAGCTCTGTTGTTCTCATATACATTGTTTTTCACAATATTATACGTGTATTTGACTTTATTGCGTACTGTAGACTGACATGCAGTTGTATATACATATATATTACGTTCCTACGTCTGAGAGTCATTGAAATGATCGCCGTTCGAAGTAGTAACATGGCAACGTTCACTGGGTTAAAGGCAACCGAAACGAATATCACGGTCTATCGACTGGCTCACCCGTTTCGTTATCAGGACTGGGTGTCCTGACTGAATATCCCACCTACAATTTGAGGATCTCAGATCGGCGGTTTTGTAGAATTCTGTCTTCTAGGATATAACGCTTAGTAGTCAGTTGAAAGTCAACAAACTTTTCGGAGGAATATGTTGTTTCCATCTTCAGGGTAAAATAATAAACCTAACAAGAAAGCAGCATGAAGCAAGTAACAGTACTACACTAGCTACTTGTTAACTGCTTCAGGCTGGTTTCTCGCTTAGTTTATTCTTCGACCTTGAAGATGGAGGCTATATATTCCTCCAAAACATCGGTTCACTTTCAACGGACTGGCCTAGAGGACAGAAATCCTAGAGGTTTCCCATATTTTCCTCAGTCCACAAATTCAGGTTCTGATAGAGTAATTTAAATTATACCACGACCTGTTCTTTCAACATCGTTTCTCCTTCTTTGTCCACTAATCATCATCATCATCATCATCAATATAATTAAACACTCTACAGTCTAAAAATGTAAAGCATCGTTAATTAAACCGGGAATAAATAAAACGGTGGTATTGTAAAAAGAATAGTCGCATGATCCTTGGTGCACCCGGGATTATCTCTGTACTCTCGTATATATGTAAGCTGCAGATCTGTCTTTATACTCGTTCTCATTAAGTTGTCTGGCCACTTTACTAATCGATACGCTAACTAATTGACGGACTGCTTTCCTCACTTTTTTTTCCTTGGCACTACAGCCCCAGTGGGCCTAGGCCTACCTCCATGAACTTCTCCGTTCACTTCGGTTTTTCTAGATCTTACACATTCGGTAGGACTCCTTGGGCGGGTGATCAGCTCGTCGCAAGGCCTCTACCTGTACACAAACACAGAAAAATGCACACACACAAACTAAACATCCATGCCCTGAGTGGGACCTTTACCTTTTACGACCAGTATTTATTCACCTGTTTAATGAATTTGCTATTGTTATGGAAACCGAGGGATCAATAACGCTGCAACATAACTTTTCACGTCCGGCCCGATCGTAAGTCATTTCACTCCTTATATTTACACACAGTTTTCGTAAGATACCGTTGATAAGAAGATAACCTGTAGTATTGCGGAGTATTACCATCGACCGTTTCCTCTTCTCCGGACAACGCCTTCTGTTAGCATGGTTCTGTGATGAGCTGCATTTTCTAATGTTGAAGAACCACAAAGGTTTCTCTTTTGAAATGCTGAAAGTTGACTACCGTATTTACGCATGTATAGGCCGCGTGCGTGTATAGGCCGCAGCACAATTTTCAGACAGAAATTGTAGAAAAAATAATTTTCTTGGAATATTATTTCAGGAGTAGAACACCCTGTATTACTAATTATGAATATAATTTTTTTTAAATGAAATGTGATTTCGAATATAAGCCGCACCCCAGTTTTCCTCTTGAATTTTTGGCAAAAAATGTGCGGCCTATACATGCGTAAATACGGTATTTAACTGAAACACGCAATAAAAATACAAACCAATAACCCCAGTGTTTCTGAACGAGGTAGTTCTTGCGTAATATGGAAAAAATTGATTTTAAAAGTATCTAAAACAGTAAACTATGATCTGCTTTTCTCTCGTCATAAGGAAAATATCGCTCTGTGCAGTGACGCCGTTGGTAGTAAGGAACACGTAAGCCAACATTCTGTGTTGGATACTCCATATATGTATAGTGTCCCTTCGTTATGAAACGTTCGCAGTGGATACAAGAGAACCCAAAAGTTGAAGTCTCTGAATGAGAACATGTCCATTGTATCGAACAGTTCGACTTTGAAGTAACTGTGACAGCCTGAACTTGTGCTTGTGCGAAGTTCGCTCATGTCACACACAGTAGCAATTCATTCAGACCAGAAGTTCGGAACTTCACAACTAGTATTGAATTTCTATTCTGATTTAGCACATTCAAGATATAAGGGAAGATGCGGGGAGGGGACGAGGAAAGAGCTTTTGATCTGCATTCTACCAACATTTGATGTCGCACTGTCAGATTTGGCAGTCAGGGCAACTTTTTGAAAGTGGAAAGTGGCCCAAACGAATTGCTCAGTCGGTTGTATGAACTTCAGAAGGGAAGGAAGGAGAAGAAGGAATATCCAGAAACGCGTGTGCAGAGAGGCGAGAATGAAATAAGAAAAGAATTCTTGTGATAAAGAAGCTATGAATCAGCCAACGGTAAAAGCAAGCGAGAGAGACGCAAGTTCCTTGAATGTTGAAATGAATGGGGTATTGTTTAGAAAATTGTTTTCGAAATCCTTCCAGGGAGAATGACAGAGTAGGCATAGATCACCCGAAATTGTGTGTATGTTATTTACGCCGTATAGTTGGACTGGCTGACATAACTTAAGGATGAGCTGAACAACTGAGCTTGAAATGTTTTCAATTATATTGATCCGTGTCTCGTAAATTTCCTTACCTTATTTGCTGCTTTGTATCTCTATCTTATGTCTGTCTTTCTTTATTCCTTTTCTTCCTTGCATTTTGTTGCGGCTACATACCGACCATAGCTGTCCAGTGGGTAGCACTCCAGTTTCGTGGTCTGGAGGCCTGTGTTGAAAACTTGGTCTCGAGATTAACCTATACTGATTGAGGTTTATTGTGGTTTTCGTAGTTCCTCCCAGATACATGTAGGGATAGCTAACAAACTCCAACGAACGAAGTTTTCCTTGAGACGATAATAGTTATTCTGCTCGTTGAGAATTTCCATACTTCACGCGCTGGCCGCTTATGCCCAGGAAAGTGCGTCTGATATGCATCGGAAAGGAGTCTGGATGGGCCCCAGACACACTGTTGATGCATTGGAGTAGAAAAAAAATATTCTTGCCCCTACCGAGAGTCGAACTCCGGTCGTACATCCCGTAGCTCGTCGCTATACAGACTGAGCTATCTGGAAATGCTGGAGTGAATACGATTGCAACCAGTTTCTTGATGCAGTGTCTGCCTTGAAAAGTTGATAGGCCTAGTTACTCAGCTAGTCAAATACTGTCTTTCCTGCATTTCTGACGCAGATTGCCCATCAATGTTTTCATACAATCTCGCAATTGGACTTTAAGTTTAACTTAAAATTGTGCATGTGTTTATTCATCGCGCTATTCCTAATATAAGGCAACCCACAATTTCTCTAAACGAGAAAATAAAAAAAAGACGTTTTTTGACATAATTGAATATGTAATTTAGTTGTGAGGGTTGTATGTAAAAGAAAATAAAGCTATGCTGCTGAAAAATAATAAATTAAAAAGACAATGCCTTAAATATAATTATAGATATTTTCACGAATGAAATCAGAATTAGCAATTAGATCTCTTCATAATAATTTTACTCAGTTTTTTTCTTAAAGTCCCGAAATTAAGGCAATTTCCTCTTTTGTAAGAAGCAGTATTTGAATAGAAAACTCGACATTTATTGGGGCTAATAGAGCAAACATCAAACCGTGAAGGTGTGGGGATGCTATTTTAATATTATCCTCCATTTTAAGCCCCCGTCCTATAAGTGGTTGCTCCGCTTGAGGTTTTCGAGCGTTTTGTTCTTGATTTAATCAGATTAACGCTGTCAGGTGTACCTTGAATATTACCCACTCTGTGAAATTAATGGGAAGTTTTAAGAAAATTATTTCCAAAATCGCCTGCCTCTAAATAGGAAGACAGAGCTTGTTAGCAGATTACTGTGTGTGAAATTTGCGTGGGATGGTTGGTAGGACTGATTGTTAATCTAAAGATGAGCCCATACACCTCACTTTGAAGTAATTAGCAGGATGACAAGCCAGCGCGACTGCTGTTGTGTGTGCTTTGTAGTTCTAAAGTACGTGGCTTTTGTTGTGTTCCCTACTTCACCTGTCATAGGCGAATTGTGCGCACGTAAATTTTTGTTTGTATTTAGCATCACTTCATAATGACGTATAGAAGGCATGAGTTTAAAACTCCACGTATTCTTATCATGGGAACTAAATGAAGGCAAGTAACTGGCCTCATTACTGTAGCCCCTTGTGAAATAATCGTAATGAGCATGCCTGGGTGTGGTGGTGGTGATAAAAAGAGATGTAATCTCTACCGAGAACCGACGTTAATCCCGCCCACTTTTCAGCCTCTCATTGAATTGACAAGTGTGCAAGTTCTGCGCTTTTGTAGCTGTTCATAACTTTACGAAGAGTGGCATGTGCAATTCTGAATACCATATGCAGATTCTGATTTTTATGAACAGCATTCATTCGTTCATCAGTAATCTGTAAGACGACAGGTCCACAGTCCCTTCCAAAACAGATCCTCCACTTGATGCGATCTAGAGCTTTCTCCTTCAAATGAAAGTATCCTGTTCTGTCCCCAAGGTCATCCAGCATCTTCTTACGTTTTCTTCCTCGTCTTCTGGTCACTTCTATCCGCCCCTCTATCTTTCCCTCAATAACTTCTTTTAGAAGGCAGTTACCGCGTAAGATATGACCAATCTAATCAGCCTTCCGTTTTCTTATTTCGTGTAGGATATTCCTCTACTCACTGACTCTAAATAACACTTCTTCATTTCTCACATAATCGGTCCAACTGAATGAACAGCATGCCGTGTACAAAAACTGATAAATTTATAAGCTCGATAGTGGGCAGAGATATCGAACGAAATGTTTCGGATATGTCAGTGGTTGTTTGCATGCGGTATCCCAAAATTCTGTTGTCATTTTTTTCAGAGTTTTTAGTTTGGTTTACTTTAAAGAATTTTCGTTCTTCCGTTTTTCATTATTGTTAGATCCATATATATATGCACGTGCACACACAACAAATGTAGTGAAATCCTCGATTGAAATCTTTCATTAGGTTAGACGAAGATTTCTGGTTTGTCTTGTTTGAACACGCAGACCACGTAAAGACTATGTGTTCTAAAAGTACCTTACGGGTGCTTGAGAACGAATACAGTAACAAATGAACTACATCTTTCAGTATTCATCAGACCCAAAAATATTTTTAGCAAAACAAAAAGTACTGTTTATGTAGAAATAACAAAATGCCTCTTTTTACTCGCAGCGTGTCTTTGTATTAAGCGTTCCAAACCGAACTTTCAGCAGCTGGATGGCATGGAGGTAGCAGGAGGTTGGACAGCGCTCTCAATGGCTCACATTCAGTAATCTTTGTTATAAAACCATCTCTTTTCCTTAAATCACCAGGTTTTATGTAAATATGTATACATTACGGGTACCTACAGATTGTGTTCAGTTATATTTCAAATGAGTGCTTAGTGACATGGGCCCAGAATTGTCTTTTAAGTAATAGAAATCGTACAAAAATTATAAACAGCGGAACTCACACACAAGACCAATAGATATGGCCTACAAGCGTAGATTGAATTTCACAAAAGAACTGAGAACACTTTGTAACTAAAGTTTCAGTTAGATACTTCAGTAAAGTGATACATCTCTGCTTCAGACCGATGTTAGCAGAGATAGGAGCGACTTAAATTTTGTGTTTTTTTTCTTATCTCCTTTATCTTCTTCGCATTTCAGTTCTGTTCTCATTTCCTTCCTCCTTCTATTCTTTCTCCTCCTCTTCCTTCCCCTCATCTTCCTTTACTTTATGCATTTCACCTCTTTCAACTTTCTTATATTTTTTCATTCTCCTCTTTAACCTTATAATTTTTACCCTCCTTCTTCTCCGTCTACTTCACCTCGTTCTTCTTTATATTCTCCAGTTTCTTCTTCCTGTTATAAAGGGAAAAATCGCAGTTTCAGGGTGTGAAGCAGTGGAAATTAACGAACCTTAACCAAAATTCAAATTGCTCTATAATATTCACTGTGGCTGTACCGTACCGAGTTTCAGAATCGATCCCAAATTTTGGTTGTTACAGACAGACGAGCAGATATGGCACTAGTAGGTACTCTATAGTCTGCCGAAAAGCATCTAATTTGTTGTTATTACGATAGTTTAATTTTATTATTTAATTTATTTAGTTTCATTTTGAGTTATATGCTAAATGAATTCAGTATGTAAGTAAGAAACGAGGGGTTTCCCAGAAGCTTGTAGTCAGGCAGCAGGACTGAAGGCGGGGACACCGCTGTGCGTGTCAGGGGATCGTCACACACCTGATTGCAGCTCGCTCGCCCTCCCTCCTGCCCGCCTCACAATAGGTTCTCTCCAGAACCTTTGTCAGAAAAGCCATTTATCACTTGCTTTATTCCCAAATTGTGTTCCACATAAACTAGCAGTTCTGACAGGTTTCCCCTTGAAGCTTCCAGCTCGATCTCAGGGGACGACAATAATTTCTTCCATCTGTCCTCAGCTGCGATAATATCGCAACACGCCAGAGGCGAGCGTCACAATATTACGGGCGGCGCCATCTTTACTAGTGGACAAGACATGTGATATTACGTTTACACCAGCGTTTTCCATTTTTATGTTTTCTTTGCAAGAAGTGCATAAAATGAATGCTACCGGAGAGGTCTGTCCGTCTATCTGCGCTTTTCATATTAGACAGTACTAAATATACGTACGTATTTTGATGAAACTGTTTGTTTTTAAAGGTCTACACAAATGTTAAGAAGAAAATTATTTTTTTTTATTTCTGTTAAACATAGCCGATCACAGTGGCCGTGCTCTCTGAGGCATGAACTGTCTTCCCTCGCTCGAACGCTGGGATTGTCGGTTCGAATCCCACTCAAGACATGGATGTCTGTGTGTGCGTTTATTCTGTGTTTATGTTGTCCTGTGTGTAGGTAGCGGCCTTGCGAAGGCTTATTCCCCGTTCAAGGAGTCCTACCAACAGTAACAGGTCGCAGATTTTATGAGTTATCGCTGATTTTCACCTGGCCGTTCCTTTATACACTAGGCAGAATTCATCGGTCTCTGCTGTTTAGTTACTACTTCATGATTTTAAAAAAATAAATTTATGTTTTTGTTCAACCGGCTGCACCCAAGAGGAAAAGAGTTACGTTATATCAGAATAAAAAGATTTTGAAACATGTTGTGTGATGTATTATTTTAAGTTTATTAGATACTTGAAATATTTGCAAACAATTTCTGATTGAAAAATTCTGACCTGGGAGCTGTAATGATGGGAAGGTCAAGGAGACTGCACAATGAGAAGCTTCATAGTGTGTACTCTTCACACAACATAGCAGTATTAAGGATTACAAGAAATTCTTTCAAGTCAAAGTCAGAGTTACTTTATGAATGGCGTTTTACCGCTAATCAGTTTGTCTTGACGCCAAGCCCGTTGACGCTTACGACCAGATTTTTTTTAAAGAGGACCCTTACGATCGTAGTCCTTATGTAACACCCTCTCTGACGAGAAAATTGGTTGGACTCTTATGAATAGGCTTGGCCTTTTGTCTAGTGTATATTTTGCACATACAGCATTTTCATTTGATACTACACGGACCGCACAGAAAACGACGCCTCCAACATTTCTCCTTTGCTGCGGGAACGTCCTTACCAAGCCGTTGCTTAGCAACATTAGGGGGATACCCAGTCCATTAAATTGCTGCAGGCCTTCGCCAGCAAAGTAATTCTTGTTTCCAAGTCCTACTGAACTCATAACAATACTCTACTCTTAGTCTTCATAGGTTCAAAAACTCTTCTGAGAGTTTATTTTTCTTACACGTTCCATTTATAAAGTCTCTCTCTCTCTCTCCTTTTTATCTGAAGACAGCTGAACGCTATAATACAGTACATTTTGAATATTCTAAAAGAAATTTCGTCCATTGCTAAGGAACGGCATGTAAACACGTTCCCACGGAAACTAAAATACGCTACCGCGGCGAAGGATACCCACGCAACAATTGGAGCATTTTCTATTTGGTCAGTGCTGATGCTGACGAAAAAGAGCCCAGTACGTGGGGTATAACTGGAAGAAGCTGTTCCTGAGGGATACAACTACAGAAACCTGGTCCTGGATCTGACTTCGACTTTGACTTGTTGGCAGCCACTGTGACAGCCGCGGATGGCCAGCTGTGAGTCTCAGTCGAGAATGTGGAGACAGCTGGAGCCATGGGCTGGGTGCGAGACAGTCGCCAGCTGGTAACGATGTGAGCAGAAGAGGACGTTGTTGGGATCAGTTACCAAGCAACGACTAGTGAAAATAAACTGAGAAGACTTAGTATGTGCTGTAGTGACTTGTAGACTATGTAGATCCGTGAAGCTGTTTTATAGGGGTTCACTAACACCAGCTACCCATCCAAATCCCGTCTGCAGTCACTATATACGTGACAGTGTACATACGAAATAGTTGCTTGAAAACAAACAATCACAAATTGGTGACAGTACCAAACTTTGAATTTACTTTCGGGAATTTTGAAGCACAATCTGCAATTGATATTAAGATCTTGACAAAGTAAAATATAACAACAATAATAACATTAGTTCATCTGTAGGTATAGACAATTATCCAGAAGGTAAAGAGGATTTATGAGTTATGCTCGGAGCTCTCTCTTACGTTTTTGCAATCTAGTAAGTCCCTTGACTTTTTTTTAGTACTTGGTAGGGTGAGACTGAGTCCATTTGGTACTGCGGCCACTTCTGGCCTATTGTACTACTAGCCCCAGATGATAGGTGAGGGTGATTATTGAGCAATTGGTGGAATGAAGATTGGCAGGGGAAACCGAAGTACTTGGAGAAACCTGCCCCAGCGTCACTTTGTCCACCACAAATCCCACTTCACCAGACCAGGGATCGAACCCGGGCCGCAGCGGTGGGAAGCCAGCGACTAACCGCTTGAACTATGGCGCGGCCTAGTCCCTTGACATTAGTAAAACTTGTAGTTTCCTAATTTTTTAGGACCGTATGAATAGTAATTTATTTTTTGTTTTAAAGTGAACCGAACTGTACGTAGCAAAATTCAGGATTGTATGGACAGGTCCCTTGAACACCCTGTACAAAGAGGGAAGCTGTGGGGGAAGCACTTCGTATGAAACTTTCTCTCCGTCTTTTGTTTTCGATATCAGCAGCAACAGAATAGAGTGTGCCATCCGTGGAGTTGTTTTTACATTTACCATCAGCTGCTGTACGTCTGCAGGTAACAGTTGTTTTATGCTGACGTCACGAGAATTGAGTTGAGTATGCACGTACGCACACTCGCACTCGCACACTAGAAAGCAGCGATAACTCTCTTTTCAAAACAGAAGGACCCATTTTCAAATCTGAAATAAGTGTCGTACGTAATATCTCTTAACAGCCGTTGTGTCACACATGCAGAAATATTTGCCAGAATGATTGTCCACAATAGTGGAAATTGGCATCTAGCACCAAACAAACGCAAGCACTATGGGTTCTCAGTCACTGTAGCACAATCTATTTCTGTGTGTTCAATCCTTAGTGGAACTGAGTTACGTCCAGAGCGTATGTACTGTATGTATGTGTGTGTGGAAGTATGTACACATGTATGTATGTGTATATATGTATGTATGTGTATATATGTATGTGTGTCTGTGTGTGTTCGTGCATATATATATTTTTTCTCACGTCTTAGGATGTGTGTGTATGTGTCAGATTTATTAACACCTTACACATACCACTCAGAACTACATGAAATTACAGTGCCATCGCAATTTCCGCATCTTACAGTGCACGGTTACACATACTAGTGTCCTCAGTCCTCTCTGGTCGTATCCTGGCAACGGATTCATAACAGTCTCATTGTCACTGCAGCAGAGTGTGAAGTCTTTTTTGCGTAGCCTAAGTCCTTTCTTTCCATTTCTTCTCAATTATTTTGCCAAATTCGGAGACTCAAAACTATGCTGAAATTGCCAACTCCGGAACTCGACTCAATTCCTTCTCACAGTTGCCTGTGATCCTCGTTATATAGGCAGGGGGCGGCCCCAACGAAAACACAGCTCCCTCTATTGTTGCATGTTGATTCACTGTTGCAGAAATGTGTTTACCGCACCTTTGCACAGTAACGAGCACGGTGCTGACCACAGAATACATCGTTCTTCTATTGTTGCACACTTTCGCTTCCGCGGGAATGTGTTTACCGACCCGTTTCTTAGCAATGAACTGTTCTGGCTTTTAGGCGTCATGTCATAATATAATAATTTTATCGTAACTTTTGGCAAGTCTTTGCGTAGATGAGTGTATAATATTAAAGTTGATATTAATGCCAGTATATGAAGTTGTNCACGGCGGTGACTATGAAGAAAACAGTCTTCTGGGATTTGGCACAGTGTATATGTGGTGTTAACCGACGTTCCTCCGAAACGTCGGTTAACACCACATATACACTGTGCCAAATCCCAGAAGACTGTTTTCTTCATAGTCACCGCCGTGAAAGCGTCAAATCTTATATATTAATTCTGTCCAAATGGGATACTTCTTAATCTGCTGTGGTGACATCTTATGAAACCGGCAGTGAGCCTATGAGTTAAATAGAAGACGGGGAATCCCGTGATTGTCTGATTGACTGTTAGATTCTAAAGAAGGAATCTGTCCATGAAATTAGTTTTTTCTTCGTATAAATTATTTTGTAATGCCATTATGACTTCCGGATAATTTCTGAAATAGCTTTCAATATTTAAAATATTTTAAAAACCATTCCAGTGTTTCAGATGACTAATTTAACAAATAAATTCTGAATTAAAAGAAAGTAGAAAAGTAGCTAACAAAAAATCGCTGCTACAGAGACCACTTTCTCTAGGATCACATATCACACACCAAATTCTACTGCTTTTGAACCATAAAATAATTAAATGTTGACCAGAGAAAGGAAGAATTTATTCAAAAACAGGTTTTAGAAAGGACGCTTTTGAGATGATTAAATCAGAGAGGGTGAGATGGAAGGTAGGTGTAGGGTACATACGTTTGGGAAGTGCGTAAACAGTTTTAATTGGACCCTGAGTGTAAGTGGCAGTGTCACAAATAAGTGGAAGTGCACCTCTGTAACCTAATGCAGCTTTCGTTAAAATGGAATTCCTTGAGATGTTACCGGGAGTCACTGAGAGACAGGCTAATAACAAAGGTTCTGAATTAATTTATTCTTAAAATTCCACAAGAATACAGTTTAATAGAAAAGTACTTAGTAGCTATCATTAATTTTCATTAGTTATTATGTTGGATTTTTCTGTACTGTATTTCTCTTCACTTTTATATGTTTGAGGCCTTCAAAATATACCACGACCGTTTCCTCTCTGATCATTTCCATACGTAGTCATAATTCTAAAACAGATAGTTTATTTATTTAATTAGATAAATTACGAAACTAATTAATCTATTTTGTTGAGTAGTGAGTTGTAATTGAACCTAATTATGCTGTGTGATTATCTCTTCGTGTTCCAGGAAGCCAGAGTTTTTGTGGACGCGGCCCGGTGAATGTGGGTTTCCGTTGTTGCTTTTAATACCCCTCTAGCGAACACGAGCCCACTGGACACATTAATTCCCTCTGTTGCCTAGGGACTCGACACTGTGTGCGGAAGTGCGTCACAAGTTGTAAATTCAGTGTACTTCCGCCGACTTCTCTCCTCCCACATCTTGCGCAATAAAAGCCAATTACGGGCACAAAATGAACGAAAACCGAGACCGAGACTTTGAGGGAGTATCTAAGAATATTCTTCTCTGTTCGTTCACGTTTGCAGTCGCGTCTTTCTGATTCTTTCATGTAATACAGCTGTCGTTTTTCCTTCAAATAATTTTGTGCGTTATTTGTTTCCTTGGTCTACAAATGTTACTTTTGTTTCATTTTCTTGTCTTCTTTCTTCTCGTAACCATTTTTACACCTATTTCCCATTCCTTCTCCCCCCCCCCTTCTACTCTCTATTTTTCTATCCCCTTCAATTTACTGATTTTACTCCTCATTTCTTTGGTTTTTTCTTTCCTCTCTCCAACTGATTTTATTTCTCTCCTGTTCATATTGCTTTCCTTTCCTCTGTTTTCCTTACCTTCAGTTACATTCTCCTTCTCTTCATTTCGCTTTCTTCCATACGTTTCAGTTCTTTTTTCCTTTAATTATTCACAAGTGGAAAAGTAAATTAAAATTCAAGAGGGGACCATCCCTTTCGATCTTCATCTTACACCCTTTCTTCTTTTCCTTTATCCCTTCCGTACCTTCGCTCGTCCCTTAATTCTTTTGTATAATTTCTTTCGACTTCTTATATTTTCCTTTCGTTTGCATTCTTTTCATTTCTTTTTCATTTCCCTGCTTTCTTTCTGGTATCTTCCTGTTCTCCCCTCCCCCCCCCACCCGAGGAATCTCTTTCCATGAGATTCTGCCAGTGACAGTGTACATTGGTTTTTCGACAAGTTTGGTCCATTTCATCCCGCCTGAATTAATTATCTTGTCCCCCCTTTCTTCCAGGTCTCTAATATCAACCATTCTCGCCAGCAAAACTTTCTTGTAAATAACTAAAATACAGTCTTAAGCAGCTGGAGGTGTGTTTGTGCGTCCTGCGGTGTACACGTGTTAGGTAGGGCGCACACCAGCATGCGTCAAGAAATGTAACAATCAAGACACGATGTCTGCCACATGACGCAAAGAAAGGAGCACAGTTGAAACGAATGCAGTTATGAAAACCGCCGCACACAGGTCTGAGTCATGATGCTGACGTCAGCTTCACGCTGCAGACACGTGCAGTAAGACTCGGCATGTTCCTTCTCTATGCGTCAAGACTCAGACATCAGTACTCAAGGAACAGTACCAGTGTACGTTATCGACATGACGTCATGTCATCAACTGGAGAAAATGTGATAAGACGCAGACACGTGCTACTTCGGTGTGCGGACTCGAGTCTGAATCACGAATGAAGCAAGGCTGCGACTTTTGTCTCATGTCTTGATGCTTGTCCTGACGCAGTTGGTGTGTATAAAATTCCTCGTTCTAGTTGTTACGTCTTTAACCTCCTCTTTTATACAGGCGAGTTGTTTCGCAGTGTTATCAGGACATTACCAATAATATTCTCAGTGAGTACGCTACTGCATATAATTTTACGGTTATGTAGGGCAGTAATTCTTTCACACAATCATGATTATTATGAAAGGCGTAGTGGTTCATTGTGACGTTATTTTATTGAAGGGCGGGTTACTGTCGAGATAAAGGGACTGCAAGGTGTCATGCCCTTTAATTACATTTGAAACCAGCCTTCACGATATTTAAATGGTTTCTCTGCGTGTCCGCACAGAGTGATAAGCAGAGCGGTCAAGTGTGCATGAGCGGCATAAGGGAACTTTAGCTCAGTATAATTCCCAAGTCTATTTTTGATGCACGTAACAAGGTTGTGAAAGTATATAGTGTACACTTCAAGCCCGGATCAGGTCATGTGGGATTTTTGGTGCACAAAATGACACTGGAGCAGGTTTTCTCCGAGTTCTACAGTTCCGCCTGCCAATTCACATTCCACGGACTGCTACATATTCATCATCATCTATCATCCGGGGCTGGTACAATAGGTCAGTTAGTGGGCGATGTACCAAGTGGACACAGTCTCACCCCATCCCGTGAAACTAAAAAATAAATACTAGTATTGCCGTTTTAGTTAATGGGTTTGTGTGAGATCGAATTGGTCAGGAAGATGTCACGAATGGTCATTAGGTAAGATCTCGTGAGCCTTCTTTGCCGTGTCGCGATGCCCTAGCATGTCTCTACCCTCCCCAAGAGACTGACGAAAGGTATGAGGAACCTGTCAGACACGTAAGGGTAGTTGGATAGCTACAATTTACACCTGCAGATAAACATATTGCGCTGAATAGTAACAGAAGACGATCGTAAATGGCGTGTAAATGAGTAATTGGAAGGAGACAGCACTATCACAACATTCGCCTAGCGTGACTGAGGCAAAGAACGAAAACCCAGATCATAATACGTGATAATTTTCTCGGAAATCAAACAGGATACTTCCCTAATAGCGGCATGAAACGTTACCGCTGCGCTGACTTACTCGGTGCAGTAGAAACTGAGTGACGTTCAAGGTGGTGTATCAGCAGCCGTGTATCGGTTCGCCGTCATTTTCATGAATTAAATAAAGTTTCTTTTCTCGCTCTGCATTATTCCACTGGTTTTGAATCAAGGATCTGTGTATTTTCGTTGTTTTCCTTAGTTAAGAATTTGTTTCGGAATCTTGGTAGAATGTATGTTCCTGGGATCGCTTCATCAGTTTTTTCGGTAGGTTGTTCATCATTTTCGTATTAATTTCATGTAAAAAAGAGAATCCTTGCCCATGTCCATCTCCTCTTGTATCTAAAGCAGCTGCTGTTGTCATGTACGTCATCTTTGTTATTTATATTCTATTCTAGATATTCACAAAATTGTTCTCTTTTCCTTTCCATATTTGCTTTATACTTCTTTCAGATCATTTCATATCACTGCTTATGTTTCTTCTTTGTTTTCTAATTTTCATTTGTCTTTATGTTCAACTAAGGGATCCACTATGACCTTAATAGGAAGCACCAGCACGGCCGTGCCACAACTCAGGCGGCCTGCCACCAACTTCTGACCGCGCCGGCCCGGGTTCAATCAAACAGGGCGCCTCTTACAGTATTTTGCCATCCAACAAAAGTTCTATTTCTCTTAACTTCTGGGTTCGTGAAACGGACAATTTTCGGCCTGTCAGGGGACTCGGACTCACCCACCCCTTAGAATAATATAATGCACCAAATTATAGCGATTGTGGTTCATAGAGGCCATGTTTGAAAATAATTGCGTAGGTCTGTTACTTGATACTTTAAATTAAATTTTATGTATGACGTGTATTTTGAATCAGTTTTTGGAAATGTGCTGCATTGTTTGGAGTAAAATTACGGGACAAGCATCAGATTTAAGGTGTTTTGGATATCTTATTTCACACCACAGGTAATGGTAAAGTTGTCCCTGTGTTTAACTTATTAAGCACTACGCCATGAGGCGTATGGGGGAGTGGACGTATATATCCATATTTTCTTGACCTCGGCAATAGCTAGAGGTGAGTGGTCACCTACACGTCTCGGCCATTTTACTTCCGGGGAAAGAGCCCCCGGTACCCATTGGGTAGGAAGTTGAGTTGATCTCAGGGCCCGTCTTGGGATGAGAAAATTCTTGAACCTACCGGGACTCTTAACCCCCACCCCTCGGTCGTCTAGCCCGTAGCTAGTCGCTATACAGACTGCGCTATCTCAGCTGCCTCACATCACAGGAGAAGTATGAAAACACATTTATATTCATTCAACAAATTGGAGGATATTATTAAGATAAATTTCGACAAATTTTTACCCTTAATAATAATAAGGTTGTATAACACAAGTAACGAAATCAATACGCTTTATGGGTTGGACCAGTGGATGGGATGACGGAGACAAGGAACGCACACATAGCTTTTGCGCCAAAATTTCTTGGCGAGCGTACATTTAGGGGCTCAAGGTTTCGGGGAAAATGACGTTAATGGGTATTTTGAATAGAGAGATTGTGAAGATTGGAGGAGGATTGAATTTTCTTGGGATGATATGCAGCAATGCGCAGAAGCTTCGCGCTCTGCTGCTTCAGCCTCAGCACGCGGTAGTGTAGTTTGTTAAGGCACTATGCTTCAAACAGGAAGGTCGCGGGTTCGAGTCTTAATGAGGTGAATTTTTTCAATTAGCTAATCCTTCCAGCCGCACTATGGCCTTGGAATCAACACAGCCTATAACAGAAATGAGTACCAGGAATCTTCTTGGGAATGGCGGCCGGAGCGTAAGGCTCAGAAACTTGCCGCCATTTGTGAACCGACTGTATGGAGAAAATGTGGGAGCCTCTACGTCTCACAATCCTGTAGGCCTTCACGGCCTGTTATAGGGATAGCTGTACCTTCATTTTTACCATTTAACTCGTGTCTATACATCTCTTCACCTAGCCGTCGTCACTATGATGCTATATGGCTAGAATATTGAAAGTTGACATGTTGCTCATGTGGTGTTCAAGCCAATAAACAAAACCCAAAATTGATAGTCTCAGAGTCATATACTCTGTTTTATGGTTCTTCCTTTCACATTGCATGATTTTATCTCCTGACCGGGAGACGCCATTTTACATATCTTAGGAATCGTGACCGACAGTGTGCAGCTGCGTGGCTGTATAATTCGAATATCACTCTCAGAGGCGAAAACACTCACTCACATATCATGATGTTCCTTACGTCAGGCGAGAACATATTGGGTTTTACGGTGGAAGAATTCAGTTCTCAAAGCAGAAAGCAGATGCGGGCTTGAATTATCTCTTGAGAGCAGGAATTCCTAATTCAATTGAACTATATTTTCACGCGCATATATAAGCTAAAACACTAACTTAAAAGCAAGCATTAGTATTGAGAAATCCACCATGGCATTCTTCGTTATAACATATCTGATGTCTGTTGCTCAGTAGTACAAAAGTTATAAGTGTTCACTAAAGTACATTTCGATGTAAAAGCATTAGAGTCACCTCTGTTGTGAGGTTAATATTTTTTATGCGAGTAATTTTAATGTTCGCCGGTCACGGCACGAGAGCGGTCTAAGGCATGTACTGTCTTCGCTCGCTTTGAAACCGGGATCGTGGGTTCGAATCCCACTCAGGGCATGGATGTTTAGTTTGTGTATGTGCGTTTTTCTGTGTTTGTGTACAGGTAGAGGCCTTGCGACGAGCTGGTCACCCACCCAAGGAGTCCTACCGAATGTGTAAGATCTAGAAAAACCGAAGTGAACGGAGGAGTTCATGGAGGTAGTCCTAGGCCCACTGGGGCTGTAGTGCCAAGGGAAAAAAATCTAATATCCTGTTCTATTTCTGAGGACACGGTAGTGAAATTTTGGGTTCCATAGAAGCTAGAAATTTTTGACCATCTGATTAAGGGTTAAAAAAAAGAGGATCCTGTTTCTCAGGGTCAGATTATTTAAAGACCCTTTGGTTGGCACATCAGCTACCTGGATTGATGTTTTCGTGGTTTTCCTCAGCACCCAACTTCGGTTATGTTACGACTGCTTCCTTGCAAATAATTTTCGGGTCATCAAAAATAGGTAGATAAAATATTTCAGTAATTGTTATGACTTACATTGGCCTAGATATTTTATAGGTCCGCTTTGCTTGTTACGCAAGTGACTTACAGCGGTTTTGTGTGTGTATGGGAACACTTTTATTTGTATTGCTATGGCAGAGGGGGTAACTTGGCAGAAGCATAAGCATTTCGTAGGTAACTATGGAACATACATCTTATAATGCCGCCCCGTATGTCCATATTACATGACAACTGTGTCTGTTGATGCTGGCTTTTGCGTATTGCGGTACCTTACAGTGAACGGCTATCAACAGTTGGGAGGGGAGACAGGGTGGAAACATGTGTGTTTTCCCATCTCATATTCTTATCTGTTTGTTTCCCTTTATTTCTCTTTTTCAATTCTCCATCTTTCTGTTTCACATAATGTTATATTCTTGCAACATATAGATTTGATGTTCGTTTTTCTTGGTGTCTATAGCGACATTTCTGTCAATCAACGAGACCACATGCATGTGTGTGTGTGTGTGTTTGTGTGTACACATCCTTTACGATCCTTAAAGTACAACTGGGTAAGTCACGATATTAAAGAAGAAGAAGGAAATGACGAAGAGACGAAGAATGAGAAGATGGAGGAGAAGGAAAGGAAGAAGATGAATAAAATATGAAGGTGGATACAATAGAAGAGAGAAAATGTTAAAAGAAACTCGAAAGAGCTGAAAGAGGACTATAATGAAGAAGGGAGGGATTCTTCCTGTTACCTTGAGTCTGCAAGAGATATCAAGCCTGACCCTTGCGATTCGTAGAGCAAAGCTTTGTGTCTGTGTCTTGGTTTACTTAACGAATCTTGTTAACTGAAGAGCTTTAGAATATTACTGCATTCTGGGATGTGATTCTCTTTAGACTGGTAGATCGTTGCCTACGTTTCAGAGGAATGTCGGTAAGATTGTACCAGACTATCCGGTGTCGCGTCTCAGGAGACAACAATCTTCGTAGTCATCGTGTGGAGGCAGGTTGGAACATTTCCACCGTAGCCTTGCGAATCGTAGGAGGCGATGAAAATGGAACCCAGTGCCTGGGGGTGTAACTGGGCCACCATGTTTCCTGGGGGATATAACTACGAGGACCTGACCCTCAAGGTTGGGAGAGTCTCGAATGTTAGACAGTAAAATGCGGGACTCGGACCCGAGAATGACTGCACTGGCGAGGACCAACAACAATTGTAAACAACAGATCCATCGTCTCGTCAGAGATGATTTTACATAAGGAAAATAACGCAAGAGCTCGGTTGAAGAGATACTGGTCCTGGGTTTAAAGGGACTTTGCGCCAAAACTAACTGATCGGCGGTAAACCGCCAGTCGAGAAGTAACTCTGACTCTGACTCTGATTCTGACTGAGTCAGTTGGAAAGAAGCCGCCATTTGGAGAGAACTTGAGCACAGAAGCAGAAGAATAGCCTGGGGAACATAAGTATATGAAGATATATACATATTTTTTTTTCTTTATTGCTAATGGGGATGGGACTAAGTACCTTGTACTGCGGCCACTTCTGGCCTATTGTACCAGCCCCAGATGATAGGTGAGGGTGATTGTGAAGCAATTGGTGGAATGAAGATTAGCAGNAAAAAAAAAAACAAACACCAAATAACTCAATCACTCTCCACTGTGCACATCTCAGTTTTTGTACAGCGTCGCTGCATGTTTCGGCTCATGGGTCCGTCATCAGGCGATACATAGACAGTCTTACACTACTGAATTGTGCCTCCTATATAGACCCATATATTGGGTTTCTTTGTCGTGTGTTGCGAATAAAGTGATAATACAGCGTGCTTCTCTCAGTTTAACTAATCGCCTTCATATCCACAGATTAAGTGGTTCTATACTGAACCTAAACTTATTTAAAATCCATAAAATACGCATTTAGAATTTACTAAAATTTAAAATATTAATATATGTCAAAAGTTTTATTATTATTAAAGTGTTAATATATTAGACTTAGAAATATCATAGTCTTGATACTTTCTCATCCTAAGTTTAAATGAGGTCGTGCTTAACTTGTTAATTTTTGTGTCTACATTTCGGTTTCTTGGCTATTATCTTGATTCGACAATGTTGTGTATACGGCGTAACTGTCTTCTCGCTGGTACGCAGGCTTTCGTCGCTTGTCGAAATGTATAAGAATAAGAATCCAGATGAGCATAATATCAGTAAAGCAAAAATTTGATGAAAACTGGAGCGAACGGAGAGGAGAAACACGTAGAATAAGAATAAAATTAATGTTATGCTTGTGTCTTAACGTCAAATGGTCTCAAATTGAAAGGAAGCCAAAAGTATGGGAAGAAGAAGAAAAACGAACTTTACTTCGCTCTTGCTCTCTGAAGATCAGTTACCATTTGAAAGGAACGTGGTCTGCGGGAAGCAGTCTTCCATTTATTCCCTCGTTGTTTCCGTGTCAATCAGCCGTTACGTAGTGGCTATCCAACTGAACCTCGCTGACATAGACTAACCCCTCTTTGTATTGCTCCTTTCTTAAGGTTGAAGGGGACGTTTTCATTCTGTTTCATTCTTTAATTTTTATATTAAGGAACCGTAGTGTATGTAGTAAAGCCCGTCAGTTGCAAGACCCTGGAAGTAGAATGAGATGCGCGGGATATGTAGCACTAATGGGAGGAATGAAAAAATGAAAAAAATAGTAGCTAGAAAACCACAGAGGAGATACTCTGTAGTAGACCTATATCTTACTGCAGATCGAGATAATAATATTAAAATGGATCTTAAATAAAAAGCGCGTTACTTAGGCTAGGCATAGGTGTGCGTTGTTGAATCAGTGTTGAATCTTTGGATTCTGGAACATGGGATCTTTTGACCACCTGAAAGTCTTGTACATTGGGCTGAGTGAGCTGCTTCTTTCACTTTCCGTCTACTTCGTTGTATTACTGTGAAATAGGGATTTTATTTTTATCTGTTGCAGTATAGATCGACAGAGTGGCTAGTAAATAAACGAAGTAATTATAATGCCAGTTCACTAATGAGTGAACGAAACGACTGTCTACTAAAATACGTCCCCTAGTAAGAAAATAATTTGAAAACTCTTGGCATGAAATCTTTTGATTTTCTTATTACATACTGTGACATGTAGACCCATTGCTAGGGAACGACTCATTAAACAAGTCCGCGACAAATACGCAATCAACAATAGAGTAGACCCATCTCTAGGCAACGCCGGCAATACACGCACGCAATAATAGAATCGGTGTCACAAGACGTGTTCTTCTATATGGTTCGCATATACGTATCCATTGCTAGGCAGTGGACGTGTTTTTTGTGCTGTGGTCCGACCCAAGGTTAGTGGGGATGCAGTCCAGCTGAGTCCGCTCGGCACGTAGTCGTCTGTCCTATTGTACCTGCCCCGGGTGGTTATGATGATGGAGGATTTGGTGGAATGAAGATTGGCAAGGGAAACCGAAGTACTCGGAGAAAACCTGCCCCAAGCTTATATAACGAGAAGCCAACAATAATTGACAGTTCATTAGAGAGAGAGTTCTGTGAAGAAAAAGAGTTCAGTTACTAATTGAAAGTCAGCATGTGAAAAGAAGATTTTATGTGTGCTGTAGTTACAGTGAGACTGTTATAAACCCGTTGCCAGGATACGACTAGTGAAGACTGAGGAGACTTAGTGTATCCTAGTCATTTGTGGAGTGGGTAGATTAGCGACAGAGCTATAATTCATTGTGATTACGAGCGATTTACAAGGAGTAATAAATAAATCCAATTACGAACTCAAACTCCTTATAAGTCACCCATATAAATGACAATATCTTGCTAATCAAGGAATTCTCAGCTTCTGTGGAGCTGAAGGATTCTTTTAATGTTTACAAAAATCCATCATTGGGCCTTATTCCGAATAAGTTACTCCAATTTAAATAATATATAATTTTATTTGAAATTATATGCAACCCACTAATGTCGAACAGAAAGTCCAAAAAAATGGCATATGTTGGTACTGGAATGGTATTACTGATGAGTGCAAATTGGACTATCAAATTAAATAAAGTTCAATTTACGTTGACTGTGGTGTGGCTGGCAGTGACACCATAAGTTGGATTCTGTAGAATGGCATAGCGTGGAATGATTTTTCTGCTGAAATGCCAGCTAAATGCTTTAATTAAATAAAGTACATTTTGAGTTGAAGGTAGCATGCACGCCACTGATACCGCAAAACGTGTACCGCGCTATAAATTGCCGTGGTGTGGATCTGCTTCCCTTACATGTCCTAACCGAGTAACAACGGGCGTTTGGTTCCGTGAGGCAATGCCCGAAGGCACGCGACAGACATTGCCGTATCGAGTTCCCTGGGGCCTCAGCCCCTGTAAAACAATTACCTTGAGAAGCACACATACTTGTACGATGGCTAAAATGGGAACTTTTAGTCATCACCACTGATTTCGACGCACTACTCCATCGAACTGCTTGTAACTTGCAAGCCTGAGGTGAAGGGTAAAGGCCTTTACGAAGGAAAATATCGCTGTCAAGTGTTCAAAATGTGTGGAAAGTTTAAAGGCTGTCGGTGCTTATATAAATGATCCCATGCCATAGTAACGCGTCTCGTCCTCCGCTCGCATTGCAGAAGAGAAAAGAGATATCTGGTAGCCGTAGGCAGGGCATGTAGCACTCATAGGTGAATAAAAGAATTGTGATTTTAAGACATTATGTGAAGAGGCTGCTTAGTATAGCGGGACATAAATGGGAAGATATTATTTAGTTTAGTAACATAGTGAGTATATTTAATGTCATTCAGCTCGTAAATTAGTTAATTATTCGGTCTTTCATGTCATCAAAGTCGACCGTATGAAACAGCGACGATCGTCGTTCTGAGCACTGTTGTATTTCCTTATATTCCCCGTGGCCTGTGTCAGTCAGCTTAAAACGCTTGTCGCGACCGAAGATTATCTCTGTCATCATGGCTAGACAACTGGAGGGAATGTGAGGGAGTACGTTGGAAAAAACATGAAGGCTTGAATTGTGGAGGCTAGAATCATGGGATTTTATTCGATCAGCCTCAGAATACTCAGTTTAATTTGTTTAACTAGAAGTCAGCGAAATTGTAAATTAACTTGCCAGTCAAATCTTTAGTCAGTCGGTGGTCAATTGGTTATGTAGTCAGCCGGATTATTAACCGGTTAGTACCTTAGTTTCCGGTCTAGAAAACAGAGATTAACGGCCGTGTGAATCCGTTGCACTGACCACGCGACACCTTCTATCCGCAAAAGTTGACACTAACTTCGCTGACAAGCGGCGGTCGCTCAGTCGGTATAGTTTGCTTGTGGACTAAAGGCCACGGAGGAAATTACCTTAGTTAGTTATCGGATATTTTGCCAGTCATTTAGAAATGTCCTTTAAAATGTGTTCCTCCTCCAGTAAGTTTACAAATTCGCATGGAATACTGGATAAAAGTGATTGTGTGCGTGTTGCAACTGCGACAGCCCTGCGACTGTACTGAGAGGAGCTGTATGCATGTAGTACCATCAATCACGGAGCAAGCAGGCACTACTGCATCCACATGTATTTATATTAAAACAACAGCACAACTTCACGTAAATGCCTGCTGAGAGAAATTCTAGCTAGTTGCCAGTGCCTTTGAAATAAATTAGGCTAACAAAGCAGTATGTAACACATTTTAAGTCTAACCGTGAACGTTTCTCTGTTTGCATTACTATGATCCTAGAAAGATGTCCCTAGGGGTCAAAACTCTAATGCAGCTCCTGAAAACACTATCGTATTGCAGGTGATAACGATGGGAGATGGATGAAACTAAGTCATGATGGTGTCCGGTGGGGGATGTTTAATATTAGATTTCCTCGTGTCTCTTGAGTCCTCCAAGATGTTTCACTGCCAATTTCTCTTTTCGCCCGTTTTCTCTTCCGTAAGTTACATCACCAGAAGACGAGGAAGAAGACGTAAGAAGATGCTGGATGACCTTGGGGACAGAATAGGATATTTTCATTTGAAGGAGAAAGCTCTAGATCGCATCAAGTGGAGGAACTGTTTTGGAAGAGACTGTGGACCTGTCGTCTTGACAGAGTACAGATGAATGAATGAATGAATGAAGTTACATCAATTATGTCACCACAGAATGGGTTAGCATAGCGGTAACACTCATAATTCATATTGGGGCAATCATCGGTCTATTCTGACTGAGGGTTTTTATGGTTTTCCTCAATCTCTTCAGTCAGGTGCCTGGGGCCAGGACCCCTTCTTTCCAAATCCTTTTTTTAACTCATCCGTCATCCTTCAATTCGATGCTACATAGTGCAGCTACTGAAAACGTCGTTAATCAATTCACAGATGTATCGTCACTGTTACTACTTTTTATTATGATTACTATTCATAAAATAAAGCAAGAGAAATGTGAACTTCCATTTCAGTTTTGCTACTGCAGATACCAGATTAGCAGTAAATAACTCTCAAGACCAACGAGGTTGCACGTGCCTACTGCTTACAGTTTGTATGGTAAAGACAAGTGAAGCTATCCCTGTAACACGCCGTGGAGGCCCATGGGTTATGAGACGTCGAGACTCTCACATTTTCTCTACAGAATCGGCTCACAGATGGCTGTGAGGTTGCCAACTTTACGCGCCGGCCGCCCTTCACCCCCTCAGGAAGATTCCTGGTACTCATTTCTGTTGAGGCTGAGTCGACCCCAGGGCCATAGTGTGGCCGGAAGGATTAGGTAAATTGAAAAAACCACCTGATCGGGACGTCGGCTTGTAGCATAGTGCCTCAACCGATGGCGTGTACAACAATGTGATGAACGTAGCATTGCTTTCGCCTTAATGGTGCTGTATTCACAGCTGAACCGTGAGTAGCGCTGTGCATTCAACACAAACCTCGTCATTGCTGTTTGTAACAGGACAACGGAAACAAGAATGGCGCCAGTGGTACGTAAACTGCGAGCGCGTGGACTGCTGGGACCAGGGAAAGATCTTGCGGTATGAAATATGGTTCCTGAAAACGTACCGTATTGTCTTGTTAGAACCGACAGCCAGACGATCAGAAACAACATTGGTGAATGAAAAGAAACATCTCATGTGAGGAGTATGGGATTTGTAACCCAGGATTATTTCATAACATTCGCCAGGTTCAAAGGACCTCAGTTCCCAAGACATGGAGGCTTTCAACTCCAATGGAAATTACAGCTTTCTGAAAGTTTTATTATCGTTGAATGATATTCGGGAGATTGTACTTGGGCACAAAAAGAATTTTTAACTTGGTGGTTGTGGCGGTGGCGGTGGCGGTGGCGGTGGCGGTGGCGGTGGCGGTGGCGGTGGCGGCGTCGGTGGAGGTGGTGGTGAGGATGGTGGTTGTGGTCTTCGTCGTCATAATATAGTAGTAGTAGTAGTGGTAGTACAAATTTTATGCTGGGGTCTAATATGTACATACACTGTCTTTCAGAACGGAGGAGTAACATTACTTCGATTTTGTATTTATGCTTGTGTTACACCCCGAGTATCGTATTTCCTGTTTATTAAATTTATACCGAAATTTTTTTGATTGGTTCCATTATTTTTTAAATTTCTAAACGCTTGTATATATTTATTGGACTTGCACCTAGCAGTCATAAATAAAAGCCGTTTGTCCCCCAATAGATTCTAAAATGCGCCTAGCTCCGTGTGAAATGACAAAGCTTCCTGTGATTTGCATGTGTTCATCGCTTCTCAACATCATAGTTGTGTGTTTTCTAGTGATTGTGTTACGTTTGTATTCCCCAGTGTGTCGGTGTTATGTCAGCAGATGTTTTCAAGTTTTTATTTACTGCGTATGTTACTTTTTATGAAAGTGACAGCTTTTTAATCGCAGGTTTGGAAGCCAAAAATACAGAAAAAAACGGTTGAGGGATGAAGTTCATAATACATGACGAGTGTATATGTT
Source organism: Cryptotermes secundus (assembly GCF_002891405.2). Lineage (NCBI taxonomy): Eukaryota > Metazoa > Arthropoda > Insecta > Blattodea > Kalotermitidae > Cryptotermes > Cryptotermes secundus. The sequence goes on along the minus strand of NW_019738952.1, from coordinate 1,662,589 downwards.
TTATATTTTATTGTATCGGTATGTATTTATGTGTGTCCCATGTCACCCAACAAGCACCACAAATTTATTGCCACAAACAGCTGTTCGCTGTAATGATACATAAACTGTAACTTGTTCGTCACAAACACGAGGAGTATAAGCACATCCACTGCCTTCAGAAATTAAAATTCAGAGCTCTGAACCATTATCCGTATTTCGGAATCAGTTTACTAACTTCATAAAGTGTACATAAAATTACAGTCCGGAATAGCCAACCGTGCGATGTAGAAGTCACTTGGGAGACAGAGGAATATACGGAAGGGTGTTATTAAAATGAATCTTAGAGAAATCGGAAATGTGGGTGTGGTGTGGATTCAGCTGAATTTGTGTAAGACTGAACAGTGGGTTCTCGGGAATATGATAATGAACCTTTAGGCCTGATAAAAGTGGATTTTTTATACTTTTCGCAAACATAGCAACGGTCAGGTGTTCAATAAAGATGGTTGCCATAATTCCATTTTACTTACACTCGCTTGAACTGTTAAAAATATTCCCTGATTATATGGAACTCCTCGAGTCTGGTTACAATGTTCACAGTAGCCGGCTGTGAGGAAATTTTCCTGAGCCGGTTTCTCCAGTTTACGTTTTTTAAAAAGATTTATTTCATTCTATCCTCTCAAAATTTTCTTGGTCTAACTTGAATGTTAAAACACAATTTAAATTTATGTCCAAATATTTCCAGTATGGACATATGGACTTATATGTCCAGTATAAGCTTATTGACCAATATTAATAAGGCATACATCTAACAAAAGATTCATTAGTATGTATATACTCTAGCCTGAAGTTTAAGGTTCAAACATCTAGCAAGTATCACTAAACAGGTCCGTTGTAGGTAATTTTTAATATTATACGAGGGCTGTTCGGCAAGTAACCTCAGGTGAGCTGTTAACAAAACAAGCAATGAAAAAAATTATCTACAAAAAATACGCACATACTTAAGCTAGTTCTCAACGTAGTTACCTTGCCGGATTGCGGAATACGTTTTTGTATGCTTGTGTCAAAGAAAATTTCCACCTGTCAGCTCAACCACGTTCTGACACCTTCCATCAAGTCCTCGTTATGGTTGAAGCGCTTTCATGCAACCAGTTCTTCAGATAAGTAAACAGGCAGTAGTCGATCGGAGCTAGATCAGGGCTGTAAGGAATATAGTCAAACAACTCCCAGTCGAAATCCTCCAGCAGTGCTCATGTGCGAGCAGCCGTATGAGGAGGCGCATTGTCATGGAAGAGCGCTACATCGGATGTTATAATTCCATGTTTTTTGTTCTAAATGACCTTACGCAGTTTCTGGTGTTTCACAAGACACTTCCGACTTTATTGCGGTCCTAGAAACTTAAGGAGTATGCCTTTGAGGTGGCCTCAGGTGGCATGATAAACGTACAGAGTTCCATAAAGATTAGGGCAGTTGTTGAAGGGATATTGAGGTTTTGCTCAGTAACTTGAAAGGCCATAATGTTGGTATTGGTGGGAGAAGCGTATTATGAAGTGCGCCGTTGAAATGAATTCAGGTGGCATGATAGACTTACCAAGTTCCATGACCATCGGTTCAGGCATTTAAGTAATATTACAGTTATTACCACAACAATTTGAGATCCTGTAAGGTTGGTGTTACTGATGAAAACGATTTACAGGGTACGCCGTTTATATGGCGTCATGTGGCGTAATATACATACGAAGTCTCATTTGAAATTGGTATAGACGTTATAGCAATATTAAGGTTTGTGTCAGAAATCTGAGAGGCTGAAATACTGGTATTACTGATGCGAGGGATTTATGAACTACTCCGTTGAGATTGGGTCAAGGGGCCATGATACAGATACCAAGTTCCATATAGATTGGTTCAGGCAGTCATGTGTTAATACGAGTGGATCACACACATACAGACACGAAGGTTTTCTCATGAACCTACTTTCATTTTTTCAATGTAATGAAAGTAGGGTAAGAAATACAGCATAAAATGTCAGACACCTGCGACCTATAGTGTTTTACTTTAAATTTATGCGTTACTTGACGATAGTTTGAAAGAATGGTTATAAGAGAGCTGATGACAAAGCTTCCGTGCGTTCTGATTACTCTCTTCATCTGAGTTGATCCTGTTTTCAGTCAGAGACTTCTCCCTGTTTTCCTCGCAAAGCCCACGACTTTCTTTCTTCATTGTGCGCCCCTTTATCCAACTTTATTGCCTATAATCATTTCCGTTTCCTTTCTTTCCGTGCTTTGTGTGCACGCATCTTCACGCCAAACGTCTCCCTCGTTGCTAGTGAAAGAAAACGCATCTGAATATCACGTTCCGTTCGTTACTTGCTGTAAGCATTGGTTTAGATATTGGCGTCACAATATTACAGAATGATAAAGGATCCTTTAGAACCGAAACGCATTCGACACATGCCGTAAATTATGAGGGTGCTGGTGGTGATTACGGTGACGTACACTTTACTGTGCATATCGATACACCCTTGTAACGTTACCGAGCAGTGACACACAGATTGTGATGATAGAATGCGGAATTATTATTATTGTAACGCATATACCATTTGCTAGGTAACGGCTCGATAAACACCTTCACTTATAGACAGATTGTTGGTAAACATCCCGTTACCAAATAAACACGTTCCAACGAATACGCAGCAATAGAGGACATCCATTGCTAGGCAATGGACGCGTTTTCTGTGACGTCAGACCAGAGGCTTTATAACAGTGAGTGACCCTGGCTCCAGGAATAGTGGATCAGTGTAGTGTGGTAAGAAGTCGAGAGTGTCCAGTTGAAGATAGCGATTTGTGAAAAGTTGTAACCAGTTTTGTATGAAGGTCAAATAAATTCGACCATCAAATCCAAACCCCGTTTTATAAGTCACGCAAACTCCTAATATGTGGATTTAGCAAATCGTCTGCCTGGCCGTTTATTACGGCAATCCATGTGTTACACCCTTTCTGTGCATGTAATTTAACTAAGGTTACGTTACATAGCTATCTAACTTCGTGGAGCTGAGCCCTTCTTCAGAAGGTGCCAATTGTGCAGCCACGCACAAACTTCCAACATTTTATGGAACCCCAATGTTCATTACCGTGTTTACAAGAGCCCTCCATTGGTCCCTATCCTGAGCCAGAATGTTTGAATCCGTACCAGCCCACCCTATCACTCTAAGGTCCAATTTAGCATGTCCACCCACCTACGTCTTGTTCCTATATGTTACATATATTTCAAAATTAGAATATTATGCATCCCCGCTTATATGGATGTGAGATATGGTACGCCATGATAGTGGAGAAATCTTGAGTTAAGTTGTCTAAGTACGAAGTGATATCAGGAATTCGTGGATCACGTAAAGAGGTCTAGCACCGGGATAGAGAAAATCATAATTTATATTGTTCTGATGTCATTAAGATAATCAAATCAAGAAAAATGAAGCGGATCAGTTGAGATGAAGGCGGCATACAAAAATTTTGTCTTAAAATATCAATAGAGAAAACATAATTTAAGAGACCCAAACGTAGATGGGAGGATAATATTGATATTTATGTCATAGAAATATAGAAGGCTTGTAACTGTAGACTGGTTTCATCTGTCTCAGGGTATGAAATAGCAGCGGTCTCGTGTGAACACGGTAATGAAAACTTGGGCTCCATAAAAAAATAGGGAATTTCCCCCGAGATAATTTTGAACTCTTCAGAGAGAAACCCTATACCAAGAGCTGTTAAGCAAGGTTTAGTATATACAGCAATAATTATCCTTAACACTGCAGAAACGAGGGAGGTCTACTTGCATGGAGCATTCAGTCCAGTAACAATTTCAAGTAGCTTATCGTAATGAAATTCATGAGTACGCGGCTATTTCTAAACAGATCTGGCCACTTGGAGAACGTAGGGTGAACATTTCAGTGCGTGGTCTTCTCTCTACGCAGAGAGAACTGACCACGATAATGCACAGGCTTGTCAGACCCTGTGATTTATTATAATCCTGTACTTACTCGTTCCTGCACGTCCTACTTCAACATGCACTTCTGCGCTTATACATGAATTCAACAAGCATAGCTTTAATATTGCAATATACCCAGTACTTGTAAGCCGCCATGTACGCTATTTCTCCTAAGCTGTTTATTTCTCGTGGAATTTAACGATGCTGTCAGTAGCTCAGACTGTACACTGAGTGACTCTAAATTATTGTCGGGGTTTCGGACAATAATTTAGAATAATACTTGTATTGTATAATTAAATGGCTGCAGGAGATAGATGTGTAATGTGTACAATTTCTGCAATCTCTGATACCAGCAGAAGTCTCATATGGTGCTAAGTATAGCATCATTGCCAATGATTTGTCATCCCTGTTATAATATCTTTCTTTATTGCTATTGTGGTGGGATTAAGTTCCTTGTACTGCGGCCACTTCTGGCCTATTGTGCCAGCCACAGATTACAGGTGAGGGTGATTACGGAGTAATTGGTGGAATGCAGATTGGCAGGTGAAACTGAAGTACTCGGAGAAAATCTGCCTCAGCACCACTTTGTGCACCACAAATCCCATTTGATCAGGGATCGAACCCGGGCCGCTGTGGTGGGAAGCCAGTGACTAACTGCTTGAGCTATGACACGGCCGTATCCCTGTTATAATAGTGTGACGTGTTGACCCCTACCTCCCCAGCGGTACGTGGCGGTAACGTAACGCTCGCGTTACTACGGTAATAGGCGAGTTCCCGCCCCGCCACTCCCCTCCGCGGTGACGTCACCGACGGATATCGCGGTCGCTAGGCAACGCGAATCAACAGCGGCGACGTTACGATAGTAACAGCGGTGACCTCCGCTAGCGTTACATAGCAACACAGCGCCAGGCAAAAAGGGTGCCTATTACGTGGCTGTTTTCCCGTATTGTCCGATCGAGGCTACATACGGAGCAGCGAAGGCTATTCACAGTCAGTTCTAGTGTGGCTACCAGCGAGTTGTACTGAGTCAGTCAGCGAGTCCTGGATCTATCGTCGAGTTAGCCAGCAACCAGTCAGTTGTATTGTGGCATTTGGAGTGTACTATTTGTGATACTGCAGATAGCAGTAATCGTCAGATTGTAATTTGGGTGATTGTAAGAGCGAATGTGAAATAAAATTCGCTACATCGAATACGTCGAGAATTTATTTGTCGCGATATACGCCCGATACGCGACAATATATACCTGTAGTAATATACAGATTTGCGTTCGTACAATGTACAAAGATAAAAAAGGCAAAGCTCTCCCTGTAATAGGTCGTGGAGGCCCATAAGATTGTGAGACTTCGAGGCTTCCACATTTTCTAGACAATAGGCTCACAGATGGCGGTTAGGTTTTCAGACTTAAGCACCGGACGACCTACAGCCCCCCCCCCCAAAAAAAAGATTCCTGGTACTCATTTCTGTTACAGGCTGAGTCGAAGCCAAGGCCATAGTGTGGCCGGAAGGATTAGATAAATTGAAAAAATCCATCTCATTTTACACGTTTTTCATTCATTCATATTCGTGTTGCTCCCTCAGGAGCACAGGGCATCCGTGAAACGCTTCGTTTCACTTCAGTTTCGTAATCATTAGACAGATGGTAGGACTTCTTGGACGGGGGATCAGCCCGTCGCAAGGCCGCTACCTGCACGGGACAGCACAAACACATAATAAACGTAGGCAAACATCCATGCCTCGAGTGGGATTCGAACTCCCCAGCGTTAGAGTGGGCGAAGACAATATAAATTATTCAAGTATACTTTATAAAGTATAGATATTATTGAGTCGAATGGGAGGATGAATTGGAGAATTGAAAATGATTTGGGAGAAGGCATGATTCGTACTGTTTCAGAGAGGATAGCCAATCTCTGAACAGAGAATGGAACACGGGACTTCCCGAACACTAACTACACAAACGCGAATTTCCGTTTCTAGCGTCAGAATCAGTTTCAGATATGAAGTACACTTTTATCTTTTCTTTTGTTTCAATGAAATGTAACACAAGTTTGGCTCTACGATAATATACGGAGATTTTTAAAACGAGAACCAGTATTAGTGATGCTAGTAATGCCATATGTTAGAGGACTAAAGACATTGTGACAAAAATGTTACGCACAGTGCAAACAATACGCTACGTGGCACGCAATGCAGAGAAGCAAATGTACCTTGTAGAGCGATGTCTCAATCATTTGAATCAGCCCACAGGGATTACGGCCACAGGTCTGGATGTCCAGTATCAGCAGAATCTGCCACATGGAAGGCTGTGAAACTGTGAAACAGTTCAGATGGACACGGAATGTGAACATACCGAAATTTATTCGCCAGTTAGTGGTATACTGAGTGTAAATCTACACAAGTCATTGCGGAAAGAAAATTCTTCCTTAATAAAGCGCATGTTCTACATCAGTTGTTACCACCGGACTGTAAAAAACGTCATCATTACTCTCCTGTGCATCGGTGACTAAGACGCGGGTTTGGATTGGTAGTTCTATTTAATAACCTACAGGTCGTAACTACAATTAATTATTACACAGTGCACACAGTGTACAATCACTGCACACTAATGTCTTCAGTCTATCTGCACTAGTCTTCATGGGTTTATGACACGGGAACTACAGGGTGATTCATATAGAACCGGCCCGACGAAATGAGCTGTAATATAAAATATACCATACAGATATTAAAGTAAGTTACACATATCTTATCTTGGATTGTGCGCCGTGATCAGAGCAGGTGTTGAAAGTGTCCGCTGTTTTCAAATTGGCACTAGAAACACTCGCTGTTCAACAGTGAACTCCATGACTGTCGCCTGCGCACTGCAGACACGTTTCGGTATTTTCCTTGACCTTGCAGCATAAGGGCTGCCACTTGCCGGATCATGAGCACACCATTCGACTCAGCACGGCCCACGGATTATTATGTCGAAATTATGAGCGGTTATATTCATCATTTGAGGAATTATTAGCAAATTCATCGGGCCGGTTCTATACGATGCATCCTGTATAACAGTCTCACTGAATCACACACTCCAAATATTACACATAAATAAAATCTTCCAATTACATATTAAGTCTTCACAGGCCGACTTCTAATTCTTCTTCAACTACGAACTTCACATGGCTATCTCCAGTTGCTTGCTTGCTTGTTCGCTTACTTCTGCCGCTGTTACTCACTCATAACTGCCCTGAACTGAAATTTCATCTGAATTCACTTCTCTTATAAACACTCTGCACAGATCCACGGAGAACACATATTATTGTCGACGTGTTTACAATCCCGTTTCTTAGAAACGGATTACATAACACCTTGTTCTACTGTTGCTTGGCGTGGACAACATAGAAAACACAACCTCCTCTATTGTTGCGTAACGTAGCAAATGATTATTTATCAAGAATTTGTCTTAGCGGAAACTATTTTAAAAACACGTTGCCTAGCAATGGGTGTACTTGAACAACAAAAGGAAATATCATGCAGTATTTGGCGCAAAGCAGAGAAGACATTGCAAATACTTACTTAATAAAGTACATGTTATTCAGCAAATGTTACCACGGACAGTGAAAAGCGCCATCATAATTGAGTGGTTGCATTCAGGAGTGGAGGATGATCCTCTCATGTTAAACTTGACTTTTGTCTCTTTGTGTGTGTGTGTGTGTGTGTGTGTGTGCGCGCGCGCGCGCACGCTTTTCGACAGACTGACAAGTTTCCTTGGCTGGATGTGTGGAGCGTTTAATTGAGGTGGTGGACAAGAGAGGCTAAGCTAATAAAGGGTTTGGTCTGCCGAACATTTTGATTTGACAAGCTGGTGTATGCTGGTTCCCACAAGCAGCCAGTCTGTCTGTCAGTCAGTCAAATGCCTGCTGGTGCTCCTGCAGCGAAAGAGCAGTAGAAGAGAATAACGAACCCGCCAAACCGAATCCAGCCAACTAGAAAATTACTCCAAATTCCCCTCTTCAATTTAAAAAAAAAGGACCATTGGAATCTAACGATCTGCAAAGTGTCGAACCGGACACATCGCTGTGTGTGTGAGAGAGAGTTTATGTCAGAGAAAAAGAGAGACAAATACTGATAACCCTTCCTCCAACCGCCCTCTTTAGCTTCGAACTTTTCCTATGCAGCCACAACCAAGAGTGTCTACATTGATTGATATTCAATTGCTTCTATTGCCCTATCGTACCCCATCGCCACATCTAGCAAGAATCTCTCGTGTATTCTAACCATTCTCCAACTTCACAGTTTTTACTCGTTTACATCCCCCAGCGCTCCTCACCCCCCAATCCAATGGCCGCAACAGTATTTTTGGTAATTTTGTTAAATCGAATTTAGTTCGCTTTATAGTCCTTTGTCTCTTCCTCCCCCCTCAGCCTGCATTTTTTGTCCGATGTTCAAAGGGTAATTTGTAATTGAGGACTCAATTCGAATTCCGCTGTTTTTTTGTTTTTCTTGCCTAGAACAGCAGTAAATGCTGAAGCGTTCTCTTGTGTGGGGGTTGGCTTTGTCCTTTCTATAAAACGAATACAGAATTTGAACCGTGGTTAAATCAGACGTAGCATTTGCCTTTATCTAAATAAAGAAAGATTGAAGCAAACATCAGGAATACAATATTGGGAAAAATCTTTCTCAAGCTGAAACTTACTTACTACATTTTGGAATACAGGTATTTTCCAAGCGATCTGCTTGCGGGTATACCATGGCTCATAATTCATTTCATGTACAAGCCTTTTGTTTTACACTGCATATTCATGGATTATATTGCACAGTGTTAGTTCGGATATTTTAAGACACTTCTTCAGTTGCATAAGTTATATGGCGGCGAATTGTAGGATATGCCGTATACTGAATTGTAGAATATGTAAAAGGAAGTGATCATGACCGATTTTAAGTTTGTACCTTAGTATTTGGCTCCAGACATGGAGGAAACACATAGAATTCGAGTCAGTATAACCGGTCTTCAAACAGAAATCTTAAACCGTCATGTCGTGTTAAGCAGGAGTGATAGCCGTGTTTAATATAGATTATTTGTGAACAGTTCTATTTTCTTGGATGTAACGCCATGTAGTCTGTTGAAGGTAAGCTGACGTTTCGGAGGACAATGTCGCCACTATCTTTAGCGCCGAAGAATGAGCCTAGCAAGAAACAGTACGAAAGCAGGTGGGAAGGTGGCTCTCTACTCTCAACTTGCTTTCGTACTGTTTCTTGCTAGGCTCATTCTTCGGCGCTAAAGATGGAGGCGTTGCCACTCTGATCTGATTTCAACTTTTACATAAGAATAGGATTGGCCGTTGATATGCTAATGACCTCAATGCGTAAGTATCTGTTGGACGTGCCAATCACAGTGGCCGCGCGGTCTGAAATATGAACTATTTTCACTAGCTCGAACGCTGAATTCGTGTGTTCGATCCCACTCAAGGTATGGATGTATGTATTGTGTGCATTTATCCTGTGTTTGTGTTGTTCTGTCTGTAGATAGAGACCTTGTGACGGGCTGATATCCCGTCCAAGGAGTCCTACCGACTGTGTATAGGATGAAGAAGCTGAAAGCGGCCAAGGCCCAACAAAGGGCTGCAGAGCCGTAATTCAAATTAGTCCTTTGTTATTTACGTGCTGAGCCAACAGCCGCAAGGCCAAGTACAGACTCAGCACAGTGTAGATAGAAGTAGCTACATAATGGACAAGGACAATATTATGTTGAAGAATAATTAAAGATAAATGTTGGAGGACAACACATTAATGCATATAATAAACAAACAAGACAAATATAATAATAATAATAATAATAATAATAATAATAATAATAATAATAAGCTGTTGGATATCTGCTGTGTCGGAAGGGCACATGGTGAGATTTACTGACGCTACAAAATATTCAGTGATTTCTTACTCTTCCCACTGGAAGTGAAATTGTATTAGGTTCGGACATTCTGTGCACTGACTGATTCATTATCTCACGCGTTATGTCGCAAAATTTTATGACCTTGAACTGTGTAGTATCCAACTTCCATATCCACTATTCTTAACTTCTAATGCCTGAGGAAGGACAGTCGAATTCTACCATGCCCCGAGATACTTCGATTAGTTACTTTGTAGAAAGCTATGAGCTGGCTAGAAGTGGGCGGAATATACTTATTCATTTTTCAGATACGTGACTCAATTTCTTCCAATCTGATACATTTTCAGCTCGGACGGTACAATATCAAATATTTTAAAATTCAAATTGGCTCCTTGTTTTCTCTCAGTGTTAACAAACAGTCGGCAAGGTTTCATCAGCAGTAAGTTAATAGTTGGAACCAGTACAGAGAAAATCCTGCAGTTTAGTGCCTAGCAGTATGGTAGTTTGGGTCGTAATTTGCATAGCCTATTGCCAGCACAAAGAGTTGGCAGAGAGAGAGAGAGAGCGAGACTTCTCTTCTCATGGTTCAGTGAGTATTGAAAGGACTCCTATGCCACATCACTAGCCTGTCTGCCCTTTATTTAGCATCCAGATTGGCTTTTCAAATGTTTGGATGATCGGTAAACAAAACGTAGCAGTCTGGGATGGGATCCTGTTACATTGGATGCAATTCAGTGCTCCTAGCAACACCGATACTGCCTGAACATTGCTCGTGCGCGTGCAGACATGTCATGTGATTTGCGCTCGCAGATGTCTCATGCTTGCTATTTACGTGTAACCTTTGACTTGATCATTCTAATAATGTTTACTGAAGGGTACAAGTAGGGTGACTCACGCGGCAGATCTTCTAACTTATATTGAACGTGAAACAAAAGAACAAAATATTGGATGAAAAATACAATTAGGGAAAACGAAATTTGGAAATAAAAGTAAGAATCTATTTGACACGAGTGGGAAGATGCACCACAACTCCTATAATAGACGTTTCCAAGCCGATCGTAGTATTCGCTCTGTCTAAAGCATGAAATGTGCTTACCCGTACGAACACTTTGTTCGTCGGGTCGAATCCGGTCGAGGAATGTCTGTCTGTCCATCCGCGTTTCTTCTCTGTGTGTGTTGTCCTGTGTAGGTAGTGACCTTACGGCAGGGCTGATCACCCGGTCAAGGGGTCATACCAGCTATCTGTTAGGTCCATAGTTCCAGAGTAATTCTGATGCAAAATAAGCCAGAGGGCGTAATACGAAAGGCAGAAGAGAAAGAGATGTTCCAAACCTGGTTATTTCTGTTTTGCTTACGACACTGGACTTGATATATAAATATCTTTTAATGCTACACGGATAATTACACCGCAGAAATAGTTTCTTCTTGCATTTATGTAGCTGTACAAAACTGAAAATCCTTAGAAATAAAATATGTACACCTTTATGAGCTCAGTAATTTTATGTTACATACAAATATTTTTGCAGAAACCTGTTAGTAATTTAGTTAATTTTGTCTAAAGTAGACCGCACACCGGCATGCGTCAAGACATGTAACAGTCAAGACACGATGTCTGCGACATGACGCTAAGAAAGGAGTACAATTAAAACGAATGAGATTTCAGGAATCATGTCACAATATATTTGCGGTTTATACCTATTTATTCAGACAGCATTAAGGATAAGCTTTAGCTAACTGCCTCAAGGGATTGTGGCCTATATGACGTTACTGCTGTAGAATGAAGAGCGTTGTAACGTACAGCGAGCTATTGCAGTTGGCTAGGTACATTAGAGACGTATTATTTTCAAATCTATTAAGCATCCACATCTTAAAATGAGATCCTCATATCGTGAAGCTGAAGTTTTAGGTTTAGTCTTAAGTGAAGAGAGAGAAGAGAACTGACGTATCCTACATTTAAAATACTCTTCATACGAGAGGCTGTTCCTACTGCAATTACTGAAGCTTATTTTTATCTGTGTTTCATTTAACGGCGCTCTCAGCAGCTTATAGCCTCTTATGTCGAGTAGTGAATTGGTAAGGATGTGGAGTGAATTGTCGTCACTGATTTCAAGTTTCTTTTTTTTTTTTATTTTGCAGTCTACTCAGTATACGTAAATAGAGTAATTAGTAAAAGGGATGGGTGTGTGTAATATTGAAGCAGCTATCATCCTCCGATGATTCTCTGGAGCTTATCTAACGAGATCCACTGGCCACATTCTATTTAGTCTTCTTTCTATTGCTGGTTGGTTGAAGAGGTTTCTTATTAGTTGGTTGTTGTTTTGAGTGGTCCGGTTTTTGTGTTTCTCCGCGTATGCTCTGATGACTTCTGTTACATATGGTATGCTTAGATCATTGTGTAAGGTAGCGTTTGGTAGGTACCAGGAAGCATTAACTAGTTTTCTTAGCGTTTTGGATTGGAACGTTTGGAGAATTTTTGTGTTGGAAGGTTTTCTGCATCCCCATAACTCTATCCCGTAGGTCTAGCCTGGTTTTTTGTGTAGGATTATTTTGTTTTCAAGAGATAGCTGTAATTTTTTGTCAGTTAGCCAATTCATATTTCTGGGTTTGAGCCCTAGTTGTCTTCTCTTAGCTTTTATATGCGTTCTCCACGTTAGTTTCTCGTCAAGGTGGAGTCCTAAATACTTGACTTCTTGTTTGATGGGTATGGGGGTGCTGTTGATACTAACTTGCGGGCAGGCAGCTCTTCTTGTTGTAAATGTTATTTGGGAGGATTTTGCAGGATTTACTTTGATTTTCCATATGATTTCATTTTCTGTTCCGGAATTTGCCTGGAGGAAGAAAGTGGATTCAAACGGATTCTTTGAAGAAGCGTATATACCGCTTGATCTGTGATAGAGCCTGCTGTTGGACAGTGTTGTCTTCAGACTTGTTTAATTCGATGTCCGAGAAAAGCAGTACCGCATTATGTGCTTTGGTCTTCATTCATAGCAGTTAATAGCTGGAAAATGGTCAACACAAATGGCGGTAGAGGAATATACTCAAGTGTTCTTGTGGAGAATGTTCAAAATATCGGCCATTATCGCCCGAACACTATCTGAAACGCTGAACAGCGCAAGTACAGTGTCGTAACATTATTCCGAGACTACATGTGTATGTGTAGGCGCAAATAATAACTGTAATGGGGTCCGTTTTGAATCTGTGAAGTAACCCCAGCTCTTCCTCGAAAATGCGATTGTCGATCGTGTGGTCAAGATGTACCCTTTTGTTATGGGACCCTCCGTTTTATTGCTGTGTTCACCCGACCCAGTCTATTGCGGGCCACATTTTACATTCTGTATCTCTAACATCGATCATAATATTATAGCTCATTATTCTTTCTTACGTGTTCTCATTGCATGCTACGTGTCATTCCAATTCCAGCCTTGTGATTTAGTAACGTTATAAATATAGGGTAAATCTGTTAATTGCATTGAGCAGAATATTTCCTGGGAATACGAAGGTCACTAGACTTATCAAGAACTTCCCCTCTTAAGGAATTACTTACTTACCCATTGAGGAACCGTCAATTCTGCAGCTACTCAAGAATTTCCCAGTATTTTATGGAAACCGTAAGTTCATTACTCTGTTCACAAGAGCCCTCCATTGACCCCTATCCTGAGCCAGATCCATCCAATCCATACCATCCCTTCCTATCTCTCTAAGATCCATTTTAATATTGTCCACCCACATACGTCTTGGTATCCCAAGTGTGTCTTTCCTTATGGCTTTCCCACTAATATCCTACATGCATTCCCCTATTAAAGAATATGAAGGTTAATATCCGGGGTCACAGGATCCGTTCTAAGCCAAGTGAGTATAGTTCCTCACATCCTATTTATTTAATTATATCCTTCCATCTGCACTTAGGTCTTCCAAGTGGTCTCTTCTATCGATATATTTTTTTACACCTTATGTAACCGTTTCCCATCTCTTCATGTGTGTTGGTACATTTTATTTTTCCTTTATTTAAACACTCGAATAATGTTTGGTAAGAAGTGAGAGGCTCCTCAGTATGCAATTGTGTTTATCTTCTCTCTGATGCCAAACATTCTCTTCAACACCCTGAATCTGTGTTTATCTGCGGGGGTGAGAATTCAAATTTGAAAGAAGTGCTTAACAACAGTTCGGACTGATATTTTGATTTCAATTTCCCGATCCGGTAGTTAGCGTAGAGTACAGGCTGTGATGCTCCATGCCATGTTATTTTCCCCATTCTACCTTTTCTTCATCTCTCTCTCTCTCTCGGGTCCAGATGTTCTCCCAGACACTCAGGATCTAGGTATGATTTGAGGTTCTCACATCGCCCAGTATGAAGAGCTCTGCTTTCTACTTGCTTTCACGCTGGTGTATTCCTTGGTTTTTTTCCTCTACCCTGAAATTCTAGGTGATGTTCGTCCCAAAATTCTGTTGACTTTCAACGGACTACACGGCGCTATATCACTTTGAATCTGTGTTCGTCTGTTAAGGTAAAATGCTGAGCTGAAGACCCGCAATTAACCTGTAAAATCTTGATTTTTATCGCAATTTCCCGTTTCACTGTTCAGTGAAGTGTACAGATTATAAAGACACTGTCACTTCTGTTACTTCCCCTTTCTTAGTCCAGACAAGATGGGCGTAGTTAAAGTAAAAATAGGCGACATCACCACTTTAAGTGCGGTAGGGTGTGGATTCTAATGAATATGGCGCCGCTAGAGGGCGCTCTGCGATCGTACTTTACATGTTAACACAGTTCGGAGATTGAAACACATACACACACCTCTCTTCCGTTTCAGTGCATCCTGTACGTCTCGTCTTCTATTAGAGGGGCTGTTACCGGCTCTGCCCCCGCCCCCAATATCCATAAAACTCATTGTCGTCCAATGGTAGAATTGATGAGCCTTGTTTATACTCACGGATGGTCGCTACTTTGAACAGGTACAGCGTGTGCTTCCCGTCGCGTTAAATTGAAACCTCCGCTTCTCTTTATATTCGCTTGGTTCTCTCTTCAGCGGCAGAAATATTCCGTCTCAACATTGTTCTTGTGCTGTCGTCTTTATAACGCGAAATTATACTCGTCTTTAGGAAATTTAATAAACTTCAGATGGTGAGACTAATCAGGAAACCAGACAAACATACTAAGAAATAACAACAAATACAGACAGAAGGAAATATTGTAAAAAAAATAATAAGAAAGCAAAAGAAATAAAGAAGGGCAGAAGATACAAAGGTAGTGTACTTGGTTGAGACACTATGCAACAATCGTTTTCATTTTTTCAATAGCTAAGTTTCAAGAATGATATATTCTAAAAAAATTGATCTGAGGAAATGAATATAATGGCCAAGCCGTAGCATTTATTAGCCATTACAAGGCACAAGTGAAATGCACAAAGACGTAGACGAAGTCTGAAAGCACTATGTGGAGTATATAAACCAGCAAAGCTATTTGTTGAAGATCAGGAGACCGAGGTTCGATTTGCGACAAGAACAGAACATTTGTCTTTATAAAAGCGTCCAAACTGCCTGTGTTGCCCATACACCGCCACAAAACTCTGTCCAGTGCCGAGATATATACAATGCTTAGCATTTTATACCTGTGCCTCCTATATGCTTCTCTTTATCTCTGATGTAATCCAAGAGCGTAGCAGCAAACACCATGATCGACTAGAGACGTACATCAAACCACTGATTCAGCCGCTACTGGAAGAACCCAAGAACAGACGACTGAAAAGACGTCTTCCAATTGACCTCAAGTGAAAAACAGAGGCTCCTTCGGTGGAAGGATCCTCATCCTGTCATAGGCGGGCTTATTAGCCCAATGTTATCACAGTAGCTTATAAAGTACTGTAATTCTGATGGCTATTTAAGTAAAAAAATGCTTCTATGGCGTGTCGCTAGAGCAAAGCGAAAATTTCTGTTTACATTTATTTTACTGGCATATTTCTGCCTAACGAGCAAAGATTATTGTCCTCTGAACGCCATTTAATGAAAAGAACAGCAAGTTGCATCTGTCAAGGCCGTTTAAGAAATTAAATAATGAAGCGAGTAGTAACTTTATCAGTTTAGAATTTATGAAACTCTTCAAAAGAGATGGTGATATGTTTTCTGGACTTTACACCGAGAAAGTTCATGGACCAATAACGCTCTAGAATTGAATAGGATGCAAGTATGTGCCCGGCTACCAGCTGTCCTCAGTTTGTCAATGACTTTCTTCAGTCTGTAGGAAATGGTAAAGTTTTTCCCCTTTTTTTCATTGGCTTAGTGGGGAGTGGAGTCCAACTGGATCCACTCGGCACGGAGGTCACTGATTGGCCTATTGTAGCCTGCCCCTGGTGATTATGATGATGGAGCAATTGGTGGAATGAAGATTGGCAAGGGAAACCGAGGTACTCGGAGGAAACCAGCCCCAGCGCCTCTTTGTCCACAACAAATCCCACTTGACCAGACCCGGTATGGAACCCGAGCCGTCGCGGTGGGAAACCAGCGACTAACCGCTTGAACTATGGCTCGGCCCAAGTTTTGTACTTGCATTCTGCAGATCTTCATTTCGAACCTCTGCCGTATTATCTCCTGACTTCACTTACTTTTCCCTTGTTTTCCTGTGTCTGTCAAGGAATATTCCGAGATATTTTTCTGCATTCAAATACATCGGGACGACATCCTATCAGATCATTACTCACATGCACTACATGGAAGTCTTCTCACGCCATCCGATGACATATTAGCTCTTCAGTTGAAACAATTTCGTTAAAAAGCATAACAGTCAGTAACACCATCCGCACTTGTCAACATTACAGAGTAACCCAAACAAATAGCAACGTATGGTACTTGTTCCCAAATTACAACATACCCCTGAGCGCCTGTGTATGTCTTGCGATGTACATGTTCACGGAATGGAAACGTTTCTTCATAAGGAAATTAAAAACTGACAAACGACACAATAAAGTCAAGGGATAGAGGGAAGTTTGCCTTCAATACATAGCCGGACAATACACCATATATTTTCTTACAGATTGTATTGTAACAAGGGTTTATACTCGAGAGAATTTATCTTACAAAGAGTGTTTTTACGTAACGTGTCTGCCTTCAATTTTTTGTGGCTCTTCACAGCTTTAACTGTAACCTGTTGCTGTGAAGAGCCCTGCCCCTTTGAACGTGTTTCTTTTTGCCACTGTGTGAAAGCCAGATCTTTCTTTCTCTCAGCTAACAGGGCCTTCTAACAAATCATATATAACATTACTCTTTTTGTCTTCATCTTCGAGAAAAGACTGCACAACCTTCGGCGTTACTGAGTACATGAGATTGTATATGCACCATTGGGAAACAAATTGAGTGAAGAAATATATGGACCCAAAAGCTGAAGAATTTAAATTGGAAGATTTGGTTATTACATGACAAATATTGAGCATTGGTACAGTAGTGAAACCAAGCAGGAAGCTATTCATGTGGATACCAATAAATGTTTTCTATGCGGAAATCTCTTGGGGAATATCCACCCGGAAGACTGAGGAAGGCGTGGGAGGATAACATTAAGACAGATCTGAATTATGTAAGTATTAAGCATGAGAGACTGATACAGCTGTCTCGGGATCTTGTCCCCTGGCAGTCCTTGTTATTATTATCGCCGAACCTTGTGCTAGTTCAGAACTTATCTGTTCCATTATGGATATTAATTCCGGTTTATTTGAATAGTTTACTTTTGACCGGACATCTATTAAGTTTAATTCGTGGAAAGTTTGAATGCTACTTTATCACTTGTTAGGTGGAGAGAGTCTTTTGCCCTGCGTATGCTTTTTTGAATGGACATTGGGATTTATTATTTTTGAAGCAGAAATGTAGCACTGTCTTAGAGGGAAGTATAAGATTGACATTTGTTGGTAGTCATTAATAGGAGACAGGAAGTTGTTACGATCTGGCAGTACAGGGGACCTAATGAGTTCCAGACGTCTCTCTAGTAATTTTTCTTTAAACTGAGAATTCTTTAGGAAGGAAACATAATTTGTTGATGTACCAGCCCGCTTGTTTTAGGTAGCCAGTTGGAGGAAGTTCTAAATAAAATCGCGTGAATTATTTCGGTCTGCATATTTGTGTTGAGGGCAGGCATTTTTCACTGGAAGCCTGCTTAAAGGCACTAGGCATTTTAACTTCAGCGAAGACGACGTGACTAATGCACGATCTGCCAAATTCTAAATCGGAGAATCCATGTAACCGATTAGGACTTCGTTGAATAATGTACGGAAGTGCATACCAAGGGTCAGACTCATATCAGAGAGGTAATTTTGAATTAAGAATAAGTTCCATCAAGTGTAGCAATTTTTATTATGAATAGGAAGTTACAATAGTTGTATACATAGGATGTCCGGTTGAAAGGTATCCGAAATAAAAAAAATATATCTCGGAAGCTAATTGTCATACACGTATCCGGTTTATGTCGTCGGAAAGGAAAACTCTGAAAGTTTTTTTTCCACACCCGGCTTACGCACATGCGCCGCCATATTATTTTCCACCATAATAGGAATCACCTGAACAGAGAGATGGCTGGGATATGAATTGGCAGAGGTGCACTAATCGCTTGGCCTCTTAGGTCGCCAGATTTAACCACACTGAATTTTTTCTTGTGAAGTTATATGAAGAATGTTGTTTACCAGATTAAGATCAACGACCTGCAACACATGCAAACCCGCATAAGGGACGCTGTGGCTACGGTAATACGAAACATGCTGGATCATCTGGATATTTTTCGTGCCACCAAGGGAGCCCACATTTAAATTTATTGGGAAAGTTATATACTCAGAAAAAAACGTGATAATTTCCCTTTGTAATGGTGTAACCCATTAATGTGTGTTATAAATTCTTTCTGAGATATAATGATTTTACTTTGGATACCATTCACCCGGACACCCTGTATTCACATTAAAAATTATTACACTTAATGGAACTTATACTTCATTCACATGATATAAATTGTAACGGTTTAAGAAATCGTCTCATATAAATAGGCAATTTTGCACTAAATTAAAAGTGAAGCAAAGTGGTATTTTATTACTCATTCTTCTATCTGGACGCATTAAGCTCTCTGGCTTATGTCCAATCAGAATTAATTACTCTTTTCACTAATTAAACTGTGTAAATCCAATTTACATTTTGCTTCCTCGTTAACTGTTTAAGCAGTAACTAAACAGCAAAGTGGATCTAACAGGAGAATGATGAGTCTCAGCGTAAATATACAATGAACGTTCCCACCACATCAGTTTGTGATTTATTCAGCATAGCAATGTACATCTCCTACGTCCTCTGGTTATTGTCAATTCAAACGCACTTCGAGGTTAGTGAGTTGCTTTGTTAGAGCTAACAAGTTACTGAAGATTTACGTATCAAGAGAAAGCGAGGAACCAGATATAGTAACATAATCGCAGGTAACATTTATTCTGACTCCAAACTGAACAACTATTCCCTGTATTCACCGTACCTGGTCTTTATACTCTGTATATGGCTGTTCGATTCCGTCATATGAAGAGCTAGCCTGGAGGCAACTGACAGCTGCGCGTAGTAGTTGTGTGATCAGCTGCAAACTTGAGGTCCTGTTACCAAAGAACTTATGAGAACACCGCCCGTTCATAAACAGGAGAACATAACGCTGCAGTAGTTTACACTCTGCCTCTATTTCAGTCATCGTATATGAAGTTATGCCTGGAGACCGGCTACTCTCGCTGAGGTTTTCATCATTTTCTGCCGTCCAAGCACCAAAAGTCTCCATTCTCTAGAAAAGCTATGGCCACCAAGAGAACTCATCATTTCGACACAGTTGTTTCGATCTTGCAAAGCCTTTCTTTTTGTTGATGTGGCAGACAGATTGTAGCAGCGAAGAGAGAGGAAGAACAGAGGTGGAGGAAGAAAGGGTAAAAGGATTATATGAGAGTATAAAATTGTCCGATTATTGAATATTTGAGCTACTTTTTAAAAAATAAAAGACAAACGGAGGAAGAGAGAGAAATGTCACAAACAATGAAGACAGGAAAAGAGGAAGATGTCTCTAGACGGTGTCAGCTTCTCGGTTTATTTAAAGATCGACTACAAGCTGTTTATGGCGGAACTACTGTTAATCGAGAAACTGCACAGCTGAGCAGGTTGGTGTAGCGGTAACTGTTCGAAACTTACCAGGATACGGATTAACCATTGTTTTTCTCAGTCCCTCCAGGCAAATGCAGAGAATTCGCCATGATTTTCCAAATGTTCCTGGGGTCGCCAGTCATCAGTTACCTAGCATTCTGCACTGTGAAGTTTCGCTAATCACAATATCGTGGTACAACCCACAGAAAAAGGAAGCGGATGCAGAATAATCCTAAGTACTATAAGGGAATCACAGAAACTACCGAAACGTCTGAATAGTTGCCCCGAAGGCGATAATCGAAGCCAAGACCCCCCTCCGAAAGTGAAAGAGTGGTAACCACTATGTGAGCGCGTGAGATGGGTAGAAGGATACGTGGGACGAAGGTTGGGCGAGTGGTTTGAGTCTCCGACTGTGCACTGTCACCTGATACGGAAGGAAAACCACGAAAGATGAGCAGGTAACGATTTGGAAGACGACAGTGATGGTCTAGGCAGTGACTTACGAAAAGTATGGAGAATCACTTAATATGACCGGTAGGTATTGTGGCAGAGATTCGAATCAGGTATCTCCCGATTACAGGACCAGGACTATTACAGCGGCATCAGCGTCTTACATTGGTTTTTCCAAAAGTGGGAATTGTTGTCCCCTTGGAGGCCGTGAAATTTTCTTCTGTAGCTGCCGAAAGCGCTAATTGTCTGAAGTACCTTTCATATATGTGAATTGATAAGACAAGGCCACATTAAAATACATCGTGCAACATAGAGGCAAAGTAATTTGTATATGAAATAAATTAAATAATTAATAATTATAATTTAAGTCGCTAAATCACATTTTAAGTCGTTCTTAATGTGGAATATAATCTTCTGGATTATAAAGCCCATATAGTTCTAAGAGAGCCCGAAATTTCGGAGGAACATATCACCTCTATTTTCAGGGTCAAAGAATAAGCCAAGAAAAACAGCAGCAGGAACAGGCGGCAAAGTGGCTGGACTTTCTCCCTCCCAACGCTGCTTCCTTTCTTTTGATTTGCTCCTCCGAAACGTCAGGTTTCCTCCGTACTAAACGGCGTTGCACCCGAGGAAACCGTACTCTTCATAGTCGATGACAAAGGTGTGGCGGCAGATAGGTCGATGGTTGGCGGTTGAGTTTAGGTGTAGGTAGGATAATAGGAATATTAACGGGTCGGTGGGTCGGTGGGTGGATGAGTTAATAAATTGTATAGTTGGATACACACAGAAGCGTACGTGAACTTTTTAATAAAGATTATTTGGTCACCAAATCAAACTCAACAAACACAAAGCCAGAGGCGGGAGTCGGGGGATAAATGCAGGTGTTTATTACAGAATTGAATTTTATTCCATAAAAATCTGTGTTAATAAATTCACGCGGAAATCTAAAACAAATATTCCGAAATTTTACGGTGGGTGCCGTTTCCATATTTTCAACACGAAATCATTTTTAAGTTTTTTTTTTTGCGTTTATAATGTCTCTGTGATAAATTCAGCCGTAACAGTTCTTTGATTGTTATCGTGTGATTCTGAACCAGTCACATGGGAAGTAAATATGTGTGTACCATTTATGTATTTGCAATGAAATTGGATTCTCCTTTAGAACGTCATCGTAACATTACATTAATATAATATATATACATGAATAAACTTACAGGTTTATATATGTATAAATATAAGCTGCAGCGCACAAAAATTTAGGTTCAAGAATTATTTTGATGAATTTATATAGAGATAAGAGTAACCAGATATAGTGTATGTAGATCTTTACGTTTAAATTCAGTTTTAAAGTACAATATATATCCATATGCATAACATGGTCATCTGATAATGTGATACATTTTTGCTGGCGATTAGTTACTAACGTTTAGAAGGAACCTTCTGTCCCCAGATTATTGGTACGCAAGTCATAATGATATTTGGATTTGATTTGTTTTGGATTGGATTTATTGCACCTTATACATTCACACAGTTCGGGACTACGGGCAATACAGCGCTATCGCTAATCCACACACTTTCTAGTTCACCGTTACATGCGCATTAGGATTCTCAGTCTTCTCTTGTCATATCCTGGTAACGGATTTATCATAGTCTCACTGTAACTTCAACTCACACATGAAGTCTTCTTTTCACAGCCTGATTCCTTTCTTGCCATTACTCTGCAACTACCAATTGCGAAGACTCGACTTAGTTCTGTACTCGTACAACCAT
The DNA here is from genome assembly GCF_002891405.2 of Cryptotermes secundus. Taxonomy (NCBI): domain Eukaryota; kingdom Metazoa; phylum Arthropoda; class Insecta; order Blattodea; family Kalotermitidae; genus Cryptotermes; species Cryptotermes secundus. The sequence continues at coordinate 1,640,420 of NW_019738952.1, read as the reverse complement.
TATTACTGTCCTGCTGAACACTTTTTACAACCACTTTGCACGGATCCTAGGAAAACACCGTCTTCTGTTGTCCGGAATGCTTGTTTACTGGTCCGTTATCTGCCAATTGGTTTCCCAGAGACGGCGGACATGTCACATTATTAGAGTAGTTAGGCTGTTTAAGATATTTCTCGTCTTACACGACACCCAAAATTCGACTACGTATGTTCTCAAGTTCCCGCTACTGTAGGATATTTAACTGTTTGAATAAAGTCCACATCCTTACGTACTATTTATTTAAGATCCAGTCAGAGAGTACCATCTAATAACATTTTAATCATTGTTACATGGCATAACTTGGTCATTTACTAATTAAACTGTCGTGTTGTATGGTAGATTTTGAATTGAAAAGGTGAATACTAAACGGCAAGAATTACTCTCATAAAATTATTTAAGATCCATTTACGACTTAGTTTTCTAAGTAGTCTCTTACTATCAGGTTTTATGACTAAAATATTGTGTGGAATAATTTCTCCCCATACGTGCTGCATACCCCACCCATCCAGTCCTTACTGATTTGGTCACATTAATGCCCGAATATGTGGAGAAGAATAGGGTCTAGAAATAACGAAGGTTTTTATGGTGTGATTTTTGAACCTTCTGTTGCTTCCTACTTCTTAAGACTAAACATTGCCCTCAGCATCTTCTTCTCTTATGTTTTCATTATGTGTTTTCTCTTAGGGCGGAAGACCAAGAAGACCACACATAACCTTGAATTTATGAAAGGAAAACTGAATTAATTCTGCCCTCTTGTGTCTCCAGCCGTACAATGGCTTGGCAGGTAGAAAGTTGAAGTTATTGAACTGCAGTTTCCCTTTACACTAAGAAAAACGCCTAATAATGTAGGCGCAACACTGGTGAAATAGTATTAGTGTTTTAGTTACATTTAGAGGAAGCATCTGATGAGACTTTGTTCCTATCAAATTGAGTTTGTCACACAGGATAAGGCGTGATAGCTCAGTCGGTAAACTGACGAGGTGCCTGTTCTGGTTTGGGTTCTTGGCAGGGGTCTGCCTTCTTCAGAGTCGCTTTACGAGCCATTCGGTCCCTGAGCTATAGAATGTCGAGGGTTAATTCCTTGCGAGGAAAAGAGTCGATATCTGGCCTGCAGTATGGGGATCTTTAAGTCCACACCATTTCTCTACTCTTGGTGAAATCACAAATTTGCCTTTGTTTGTACCAGCTGCTCCTGAACCTGAAAATAATTGCTTGTCGTCTTTCTTCCTTTGTTCTGCACGGAGTACTTTGTTTTGGTAGTGGCTGCACCGCTCGACAACACTACCAAGAAGGAAGCATGATTAATAAAATGGATCCCCGTCGGAAGAGCAGTAGTTTACAGCTCTGACCACACAGAAAACATCAGAATATATGAAAATGTTGAGCTTTACAGTTCTCCCGACATGAATAAGGCCTCTTACAGGCTAGCAGTTCATTTTCTATCCATATTCTTATTCTTAATCTTCTATTTTTGTCTCCAGACATCTCCTTTCTTCTTTATTTATTTTATTTTCTTCCATCTTAATATTTATTATATATTTTTCCGCTCATATATTTCTCTCTTTTATATTCACTTCCCTGTCACTTCAGTTTCTCTTCTTCCTACTTTACTCTCAGTCATCATGATTTCTTCTCTGTTTTTGTCTTTTCTTGTTTCTTTTTCTCTTCCCAACTTCTGATTTGTGGAGTTATTTCTCTCCCTTCGCCTTATCTGGCTACAATAATGCTCTGAATAAGATTAAATCTGCAATTGTTGCTGACTACGCCGGCCTAACAATCTTCAGAACTTTACTGACAACATATGTGCCGTTCATACACATATAATTAGTATTCCAACTGTGCCAGTAACAATACAGCGTCCACAGTCGCCATATTGTGGGTCCCACACACTCTGGTACTCTTTTTGATCTGCAATCAAGACGGTCGGGCCATGAAGCTAACCACTCACTCAATACCTAATCCTGACAATGCGTCGCATTGTATCTTATGAGGCGAAAGGCTGTCATATTTTTAAACTAGGTTTTGCAGTAATCCTTTCATGATGTATAAGTTATGAAGACATATATATATATACAGGTACTAAAGAAAGGCCTGAACATGGCAGTTTCGCCTCAAGAAAAGACAGATGTATTCCGATTCGAAGCTTGTGACGGCACATAATCCATAAACCATAGGTTGAAATTATTTCCTTTTGTAATATTTTAACTGTAAAAAATTGACGAAATTAGTTTTTAGCTTCGTGCAAAGCATGTTCTATATTCAGTATATAGGGGCTACAATAAAATGTATACGTGTACAATAATTTTTCTTGTATACCCTCTATACCACTTGTACGGGAAGTGCGCCCTGTAGTTTGGGGGGTGAAACATGCTGACTGAAAGACGCGTCTTATTTTCTGCGCTTTGTGCGAGGAACATAAGATCGTTTTCCAAATACGTCTCAAGCTGAACATTGTTCAGCATTTAGAATGTGACGTTTATCCGCGTGTACCGCATTGCAGAACAGAAGAAGAATTCTGTTATTACGTCATTTCCTTTTCTAGCTGTTTTCACTTTATATTACGTCATATCAAAATACAGAGAAATTTATTGGCACAAGAGACGGGAATCCTGCGAATAGGACGGGAATAGGGCGAGATGGGAGAAGGATATTTATATTCATAAGATTCTCTCCAGGGAAACCTTCAAGCGCAGGAACAATCCACCCCTTTCCGACTCAGTCACCCCCTCTGTGACTCCTCCATTTGCACGAGGGTTGACATATCAATGGCACGACAAATTTCACATACCCTCTCGCATGTAGCCACCAACATTTGTTCACTTTCCAAATGAACGATTCTGTGGCCTCAGAGCCATATGTGGCTGTTATCGGCTTCCTAGGTGTGTGCTTTAATTATTCATAAGGGGGCCAGTTTCATTTGTGAGGGTGGCAGCCGGAATGTAAAATAGACAACAGCAATCCTCTTTTCCAAAATCCGAGTCGCGCTGAAAATTAAGTTAGGCTGTTGTTAACTAGTGCCGAGCATATTACTGCAGGATGAATGGGCAAGTCAGCAGGGTTGGAGGGATTTGGGATTGTTGTATAACGGGTGTGTAGAAAAGCAGTTCTGTCGCCGGACGATTTATATTTTGTTTTGAGGTCTTCATTCAGGTGAACCAAACTATCTGTTTTCTTATATATCGAAGTAATTAACTAAAATAGCAAAGAACATGGCAGCCTAATCCAATTATCTGTTTCCTCTAAATGGAATGCACGCCCTGGAAGTCATCGTTAAGTTCCTTGATATTTGTAGTAGATTTCGTGTAGGTAAACATTCTACATTGGCTTGAAACAAGGTGTTGCTTTATCCTCACTGTTTTTTATTCTACTCCAATACCAAATTAACCGCCTAGTAGCAGGACTTAAAGGTTCACCATCACAAATACCAAAGCCAGACATTAAAACCGAATCGGTCTCTAAAAGATCCATTCTTGTGCTATTTTCCTGTTTCCTTTCCGGTCCTGCAAGAAGAGAGTTCCATACCAAAATTATATATATTTGTTGTTTACTACTCCATCCTTCATTAACACATAAAATGCAGTTTCATTGCCTTCTCAAAATTTCCGTGAAAATTAATTTAAAATTAAAAATAAATCCATAACATTTATTCTAAATTTACACAGAGGTACAGATTTAGCTTAAAGTTTTCTGTTATTTAGGCATTACTTGTATGCTGTAACACTTCATAGCTGTCGTGGTAATATTAGTCTGTGGCTTGGCAGTTATACATCTGTGAAGATATTTGAGGCGAGGGAAGGGAACGCGGGTAGAGTAGAGTAGTGATGTACAATATCAGGATGTTCGGCTCTCAATTTTTAAGCCAAAAGGAGATTCACGCAATGAGATTGTCCATCAGAGGCTCCACTTTCTTGAACTTGGTTTTTTTTCCCCCTTGGCACTACAGCCCCAGTGGGCCTAGGCCTACCTCCATGAACTTCTCCGTTCACTTCGGTTTTTCTAGATCTTACACATTCGGTAGGACTCCTTGGGCGAGTGATCAGCTCGTCACAAGGCCTCTACCTGTACACAAACACAGAAAAACGAAAAAACACAAACTAAACATTCATGCCCTGAGTGGGATTTAAACCTACGATCCCGGCTTCCAAGCGAGCGAAGACAGTGCATGCCTTAGACCGCTCGGCTACCGTGATCGGCCCTTGAACTTGGTTATAGAGTGCATTTCTCCGCGTTCGCCATGAGTACATAGCAAACATATACCCGAAAAATTGTGACGGCGAAAACAATCTCTCTCGAGATTTTGACGGATTTACACGTTATCAGCAGTCCTGAATAAGAATAAGTGGGTTTTAGAATACCGTCTATGTGTGTCTCTATGTGTCTATGCATGTAATTTGTGAAGACCATCTTTGTAAATAAATATGCATAGGTGAGCTCTTGAGGGGCACAAAGGCGAAACGTCAATTTTCTCCAAAACGGCTTGGCAGATGTTCATTAAATATTTATCTTCTATATAGCCAACTTGCAAGGGAACAGTTCGTACTCAATGATAATTATTTGTATTAAAAATAAAAAAATCTCAGAATTTTAATTTATGTAACAGAGACCAATTTACAATAGTTATACTATGGTAATCAAAAGCCTGTCACGGTAGACAAATGTTTACCTACACGGACTTTACTATCGTCACCAAAATGCAGGGCAGAATCACGATATAAAGATAGGGAACAGATGATTTGAAAATGTGGCACAGTTCAGATATTCGGGAACAACGATAACAGATCGAAACCTGATTCAGGAGGAAATTAAGTGGAGATTGAACTCGGGTAATGCTTGCTACCATTCAGTCCAGACCTTTTGTCTTTTCCTTTGCTGTCCAAAAACATAAAAATTAGAATATACAAAACTATAATTTTGCCTGTGGTTCTGTATGGGTGTGAAACTTTGTCTCTGACATTAAGGGAGGAACATAGACTGAGGGTGTTTGAGAACAGGGTGTCGAGGAGAATATTTGGACTGAAGATACATGAAGTGACAGGAGGTTGGAGAAAAATGCATAATGAAGAGCTTCATAACTCGTACTCTTCTCCAAGTATAATTAAAATGATCAAGTCAAGGAGGATGAGGTGGGCAGGTCATGTAGCACGAATGGGGGAGACGAGGAATGGGTATAGGATATTGGTGGGAAAGCCAGAAGGAAAGGGAGCACTGGGAAGACCAAGGCGTAGGTGGGTGGAAAATATTAAAATGGATCTTAGAGAGATAGGATGGAGTAGTACGGATTGGATTGATCTGGCTCAGAATAGGGACCAATGGAGGGCTCTTGTGAATACGGTGATGAACCTTCGGGTTCCATAAAAGGCTGGGGAATTCTTGAGTAGCTGCAGAATTGGCGGCTCCTCAAGAAGGGCTCAGCTCCATGAGTAAGTAAGTAAGTAAGTTGCAGAGGGTGTAGTTGACGAGCGGAGAACTGAGAATGAATTTTCTTAATCCGGAAACAATCGCGCGTGATTCTGAACTGTCAGCAATAAATGCACAGAGACGAGACCGAGCTTTTCTTCCTTTGGACAGAGCATTTTCAGGACAGTCCAGGACAGAGGCTTCAAAAGCGACTACAGAATTCCCGACAGATACAACTGAAAAGAAGTGCGCATCATCTGATACGAGTAGCGCTTTTTCAACATGAATTTACTACATGTTTGATCTCATTTTAAAAGAGTTGCCCAACGATCTGCTTTACTCGGCAGACTATATTGGTAAAACGTATATCCGAGACAGAACTGTAAAGGCGAGTCCACATTACTCGTGCTCGTGCTCGTGCTCGCCAGGCTTGTGCTCGTCGGGAGACTCGTCTGGCTTTTACTTGTGCTCGTAAATCTTCGTCCACACTACTTCAGTTGCTCGCCAGACTTCGGCGCGTGAGGATCCGTATATTTACTCGTAGTGTGTATAGGCTGTAGTCGTATTTTAATTTATTGGCTATAATTTTTAAATTTAAAATTTGCTTGTATCGTGACTTGTCATATCGTCCACATTACTCACGAGCATAGCGAGTCACACGAGCACGAGTAATATGGACGCGCCTTAAGAGGAAATTGGCGTGTAGTGTCATGGAGTACCCACAAGAACTCAGGACTCGGTTCCGTGCAGTCCAACGTAGCAGAGAGAACTAGCATAACTGCTTACTAAAGGCGACAAGAACGCATCATCCCCATTTTCCTCACCTAATACCCGGTATTTCTAAAGAATAGTAGGATACCGAGGCCGATCACAGTGGCCACGCGGTCTAAGGCACAATCTTTCTTCGCCCGCTTTAACACTAGTATCGTGGGTTCGAATCTCACTCGAGGCATGGATGTCTGTTTGCGTTTATTCTATGTTTGTGCTGTTCTGTGTGTACGTAACGGCCTTGTGACTGGTTGATTCCCCCTCCAAAGGGTTCTACTGACTCTGTACAGGTTAAGAAAATGAAAATTTGGCCAAAGTAAAATAAGGGTTCTACAGCCATTGATAGAGGGATTCAGAACACATGATAAAGGGGAATGTAAGACAAAGGCAGGCCAAGGAACGAAGAGGTTTAAATATCGCAGAACAACTCAAAATTTTAGGACAGTATCTTTAAGCTATGAAGAATATGCAGAAGGCCACAAAATAACTGACTCTGTCCGAGCATGTGGACGTAACTTTAAGTTATAGTTATTTGTATTGTCTCGATTTAAAGCGACCATAGACAGGGTTTGAATTGGTGAATAGATTTATTGAACACTTACAAATAACTATTACACTATTGCTGATTTCCACACTACAAATAACTCCACGCTCTCGTCTTAGCCTCTTTCACTAGTCGTTATTTGGTAGCAGATCTCAACAATGGCTATTCCTCTGAAATGTATTCACTAGACGTTTCCTGACAACAAATCTTAACAATGTAGATTATTCTGCTTTTGTCATCACGCCGTTGCCCTGTGGTTAACCGTCCACGGCTGAAATCTCAATTGAACTGCAGCGCCAGTTGTCTTCAAGATAACTACTAGGCACGTGATAACCTGGATTCGAATCTCATCAGTAACATAGGAGAGTGCGACGTATTTGCGCTATGCAGGACCCCCCCCCTCCAACAGTGACTTAACAGCATCGGAGCAACTACCGCTGCTACGGTAACAGGCCAGTCAAGACTCCAATCCCCTCCCCCGCGGTGACGTAACAGTATTTCCCATTGTGACGTAACAGGAGACACCGCGGTTACTAGGCAGCAATAAACAACTCTCGGTAGCGTTCCCCAGCAACGCCTGTAAACACGACGTTACGCAACAGTGGTAGCTATCAGGTAACTATTGACTGAAGAGATTATTTTCTCCTCAGTTCCTCCAATCAGGCACTTAAATTTCACCTCAGAGAAGCCAGGGTGGGTCGGCGGAAGTCAGCCACGGTCTCATCGTAGTGACTTGGCGAGATAGAAATAGAATTCAATTCTCACTTTGGGTTAAACCTGCGTTACGTTCTGACTAATCAACACAGATCTGCAGTTCCATCTGTAATATAAACATGGAGAAATGTCAGATAGCCTGTTTATAAAAACATATGATTCATGTCCCTTGCAGGTAATATAAAATAAAAAAAATATTCGCTCAAAAATATGCATATATATATATACTGTACCAAAATATTGTTGGCTTGTGGATGATATTATTATTAGTAAGTAAAAAGGGTTGTTGCAATATCAAACTTAATTTAAAACAATCCAAAGTTGATTTAACTTTGTGAACCGCCTCAGGGCGGTATCCAGGATAAAATAACACTGCCTTGAAATTCTACCCGACCGTGAAGTTATATAGGTCGTGCTAAAGTTGCGTAGCAAATTGTGGGTCTCAGATTTTAAACTAAAATTTGGACGTCGAGCCTGAAAATTCTGTGAATATACTTAAATATGAAAGTGTGAAACAAAGCTACTTAATACTGCTAAAATAGTTACTTTTCCATTAATATTGATAAAAGCAAAATAATTGTGCTCCCATAATCTGTGTTGCTGTGATAACTGGTGGAAAAACTAAGATTCTCTCTAACACCTAACACAGGCAGCGCCATAGCTCTGGCGGTTAGTAGCTGGCTTCCCACCTCGCCAGACCCGAGTTCGAAGCCGGGTTTGGTCATGTGAGGTTTGTGGAACTTCGGTTTCCCCTGACAGTCTTCTGCCCTCATCTATCATCCGGGGCTGCTAAACTAGGCCAGAAGTGGCCGCAGTACCAAGTAGACTTTTTTATTACTGCTAGTGGGGTGGGACTAAGTCTCTTGTACTGCGGCCACTTCTGGCCTCTCTTGTACCAGCCCCAGATGATAGATGAGGGTGATTGTGGAGCAATTGGTGGAATGAAGATTGGCAGGGGAAACCGAAGTAATCGGAGAAAACATGCCCCAGCGCCACTTTATCCCCCACAAATCCCATTGACCAGACCCGGGATCGAACCCGGGCCGCCGCAGTGGGAAGCCAGCGACTAACCGCTTTAGCCATGGAGCGGCCACCCAAGTAGACTAAGTCCTCTCCAATTAAGGAAAGGAACACCTAGAACGAAAATCATTAAATAAGTAACATAATTTACACACCACCGTCCATTTTTACAATAATAATATCAAAGAGAGGAAGTAGGCGAGACATACATATGCCACAGATGGGACAGAATGACGACCGAAGTCTGAAATAAAGAGATACGTTGCGGTGTACAGGAATGTATGGGGCTACAACAGTACGGTGGATATTAAAAAACAGGGTTTGGGTATGTGAGCTGGACTCATGTGGCTCAACATACATGTTATAACGGGAATGAAGTTTAGTGTCGCGTGAGACGCGATGAATTTCTTGGCTGAGTATCAGTTTCTCAAGGAGGGCTCCGCCAACTGTAGTCAGGTATTGTAACTGAAACCAAAGTTATTCATTCATGCTTTGATAATCTGATGATATGGTACTAAATTCACAGATGCTATAGAACTGAAGAGAAGTAACGTGCCAACGTCCATATCCAATGCCAGGGGTTTCCTTAAGGGACTGAGTAAAATCATAAAAATTTTGGCAAGAATAATGGGATTCCATAATAAGATTAAACAAGAAGTTCTGGGAGGAATATACGATCTTTGATACGACACGGACTGCACAGAAAATAAAATCTTATAGGGGTTGCTTAGCAACCATAAAAAGGGGACACAAATATAGGAAGGTAATCTCGTAAGCCTAAAATTATGGCGGGGAACATACCGCGACACGTGGTCCGATTATATTTTCACCTGTATGGGTGACTGTAAATGAATTTTGGATTGGTAATTGGATTTATTAACCACTTAGAGATCGTAACTACAAGTAACCATAGCACTCTTGTTAATTCAAACACACTGCACACAGCACACATTTAAGCAATCTCAGCCTATTGTGTCTTCATCGGTCCTTGCTTGGTAACGGCTTCCAACGGCAGATGTTCACCTTACATTGGGTTTTCCGATTATCTCCTTGCCTCAGCTACCAGCTTCTAACAGCAAGAGCTCACTACGACTGAACCTCAGTTCTCTAACTCAGTAACTGACCAACCAACCCTTCACTTTCCTGCAGTTCGCTCATTTGAACTGAACTGAACTGCACTGCACTGACAAGTTGTCCTGCTTGTAACATCTAGGTATGGACCGCAGAGATACCACCGTTGTTCTGTTGCCGTATTCATTGTTGTATGCGCAGCCATATGCGCGGACCTCGCAGAAAACACCGCTTTCCAGCTAGTCCATTGGAGCGCTGGTCGCTGCCTAGCAACTTCTGTTGTCTCTTTGTTTCGCGGTCGTTGCCTAGCGTCGGATCCATACTCCACAATCTGTAATATTTAGTTTATTCGGAACTAGGTTAAGGTAAGGTAAAGTTGTCCCTGTGCTTAACTAATTAAACACTAGGCCATGAAGGCGTATGGGGGGAGCGGACGTACTGTGCTATCTCAGCGGTGGCTTGTAATGTAATTTGCTAGGTCAAAACTAGACGAAACGAAAGTGAATGGAAGGAACGCAGGCAGAGGAAAAAGAGACAAAGAAAAAGAATAAATCTAAGGAAGAAAGAGTGAAAAATTAAGAAAGAAAGGGATACAGAAAAGAAAAACAAAGCGAAAAGGTGGGAAAATGAACAGAATGATAAAATGAACGAGACATACAGAAGAAAGGAAATGAAACGACGGAGGAGTAGAGAAAATAAATAAATTTCCATGTTGCTGAAAAGGCCTGTCGTTTTTGAACCCCCCCTTCGTAGCCGCTCGAGATCCATGACGTTCTGAGTCACGCATTACGTCCAATGTACAGAGCCGGAATGTTTCTACATTCTTGTCATGAGTCCCTGTACATGAAAGATATTAAATATTTCGGTTAATTTTTCGTAGTTAGCTGCTACAATGGTTAGAGTGAAATATACGGGGAAGCATAAAACTGTAATTACACTCCCTTTTAGAGCACGCCTCCTAAGGAAAGTTATGCTACTTCCGCATTATAAGGGAGGCTATGTATTCAAGAAAGTTGGTGGAATATGGCAGACTTTCCCCTTGATTTATGTGTAGTTTATTTCATCTCGGATTTCTTACCCATATTCATTTCTCTTTTCCTCTCTTGGACATAAAAATGCTGAATTATCACATTCAAGTTCTGAGCCCGGCTTCCTACAGATGAAAAATCCGCTCGAACCCTGAAACACAAGCTGGAGCTCTTAAAGCTGCAGCGCTTTTTCTCTGTCTTAACTGCAATTCCTATAAAGACTGTCTGGGCGCAACACCACGTACAGAAGTCGCAGCCTGTGGATGCCACAGTTTGTTACTGTGAAATCATTTTGACAGCCTGCGACCCGAACAAAACTTGCTTCATAGTGCAGAAATTTCCCTGAGAATCTGAGAGGCATTCGCCGATCAAGAAATTCTCTGAAAATCAGAGGTGTCTTACAGAATTCAGTAAAACTGGCTACTATACCCTGTCTGAAGCCAGTTCAATACAGTTCTTATTTTCACGTCCTCAGATCTGCTGACCTACCTTCTACAGATTCCTTTATGAGACGCTGGTAGTAGCTGAGTTGTTCAATAAATAAGCTAACTCCATGGGTCTGAGTCCTACTTGAGAAGTTAATAGTTGCTAACTTCGTCAAGAAGTGTACACAATTTTATGGTGTCCGAAGTTTCATTTCTTTGTTCACAAAAGTCGGCTAGTGTTTCCTATCCTGAGCCACACGAGTTCAGTCACAGTCTGACATCCTGTTTCATTAAGATTTGTTTTAATAACCTCCCATCAACACCTAGGTCTACCAGGTGGTCTCCGTCCTTCAAGATTTTATATTGTTTTCCTATAATTTTTCCCGTATTTTCCATTGATGTTGAATGCGCCCAAAAATTTGACTTATTCATTCACATAAGATTTGGCGCTGTGTAAAGCTTACGAAGGTCCCCATGAAATTTGAAGTCACAGCCCACTTTTTACAGAACCCGAAGTGCCGTTACCGTGTTCACAAGAGCCCGCCATTGGATGCTTCCCTTAGACAGTCGAATCCATTCCACACATATCCACTTTCTTGAACATCCATTTTAATATTATCCTATATTCTATGTTTAAGTTCGACAAATAATATATTTTCTTTTTACATTTAGCCGGAAATGTCTGTAGGCTAAATCACTAAATTATGCCACTAAAACAGCACGAGTGTGTAGATATGCTTAGTTTTCCGTCGAAATGCATACTGCAACGAAGCCGCTTGTCTGTGTCGCTCGTAGTGCGAAGTGTAAGAAACTTCAAGTTAGAAGCTTACAGATCTGCGCATCACTTGCTCCAGCCGACCATTCTTTTCTAATTAAGCTTGTTGGTCGCTTGACTGTGTCATTATCGAGACTCTTGTCCGTTCTCATGTTTCGGCCGCTTCATGTCGATAGCAACTACGAAAAAGTTGGAAAGTAATTGTGGACAGAAGAAATGGGAGTATTCCTCATGACACTCTCACATAATTAAAAATATTGTCATGTATAAGGTGTTTGTGTGACTAATAGTAACGGGTTCTGGATTAGTGAATAGATTTATTGGACACTCAGAGGTCGCAACTACAAATATTTTTGACACTCTGAAGACTACTGTAATTGTAACACATAAAATAAATTCTTCAACATTTGCTTGCTTATTCGTTGCTTGGTAAAGAATGTTATGTGGTTAACACTTCAACTATTGAACTGCTTTCTGAATTCTCTTACGAATGAATCTCTGACTCCTGTCTTAATATGAATCTCTTTAATTGAGTCTGAGTCTCCTTTTACGACCGACGGTCAGTCGGCCAGTCTGTCTTGGCATAAAGCAATCATCTGGGGCTTGCGACCAGATTTTTATTACTGTTTGGCAGTTACTGTTTTGCTTTTCTTTGTGAGCGCTCTCTCTGACGAAAGGACAGATCTATCTTTTGTATATGCTGCTGGTCCTTGCCAGCGCAGTCTTTCTCGGGTCCGAGTCCTTTGGTACTCGAGACCATATATTACTGTCTCAGATTTGAGACTTCCCTTTTCGCAGGGTCACGGTGGTGGTATTCAAACCCGCCTCCACACGGGTATTCACAAATACACTGCCATTTATATCTGCTTGGCGGGCGGAATAGGATTTACCATGTTGAATCTGCTATTATTTCGTCTTTTAGACACTGTTTACCTAACCGTTGCCTAGCAATTGGTCATATTCCGTCACAATAAGGATTCTTTGGTACGGACATTGTCCAGCGTTGGACATTTCTTTAATACAATAAGGAACCTATAGCTTTCTAAACGTAGATACTCGTACATTCTTGATAAACTTCGTTACTACAGACTTTTCAAGAAGCCCCTACTCTGCGGAGTTCGATGTGACGTATGATCCTGCCTTGTTTCTGTTTCTCTTGCATAGCATAGAGCCTGACGGTTAAATTTTGGCCATAATTAGGAATTACAGCTGGTCTTCATAATAGCAGCACGTGAAATGTGACGGGTTCATATATTATGATTTTGCAAATAGAACTTAATCATATGATAGTAAAAGCTTTTTGGAAAACAAACGCTTAAAACATGCATTTTACATCAAAACTTTATCCAACAAATATAATAATATTAATATATTACTTTAACACATTTCAAAATACAAAATAAATACCTATATTTCGTAATATGCGATTATATAAGAAGATCTTGTAAATACTGAAATATGCAAGGGTCTTAATGCTGATAACATAGTTGGCGAGATTACTTATAGAAACTTGCTGTGAGGCCATGTGGATAGAATACATGAAAGCAGGTACCGGAAAATAGGTTGATTATACGAGAGTAGGCCGATCACGGTAGCCGAGCGGTCTAAGGCATGTACTGTCTTCGTTCGCTTGGAAACCGGGATCGTGGTTTCGAATCCTACTTAGGGCATGGATGTTTAGTTTGCGTGTGTGTGCGTTTTTCTGTGTTTGTGTACAGGTAGAGGCCTTGCGACGAGCTGATCACCAGCCCAAGGAGTGCTACCGAATGCGTAAGATCTAGAAAAATCGAAGTGAACGGAGAAGTTTATGGAGGTAGGCGTACGCCCACTGGCGCTGTAGTGCCAAGAAAAAAAAATGTGAGTAGACCTTCAGGGCGAAGGGTGAGAGAACGACAAGAGAGAGATGCTAGAGACAGGATTCTTAAGCCCCTAAAGAGAGTACTGTGCATAGTTAGTACAGACAAACAAAGCGAAGTATACATGTTAATGTACTGAGCTGTTATTCACTAATCCAATTATGACATCATAAATTCAGTGTTGGGGAAAAAATACAGATTTGCTGGTTTCGATAGACTCTTCTAAATAAGCTTCTTTATGCAAATGACGATAGGTGATGACAGAGAGTCTGCTGTTTGCAAACAACAGTCTACTTTCAAAATTAGTAGAATGTGCCATCATTGGCGCGTCGTTCTGTCGGCACACTCTTACCACAATCTCATGCAGAATTTTTACTAAATCTGGCGACTTAGGAGGCCTAGCAATTGGTCCACTTCTGCCGATCGATCTCCCAACCATCACTCTGTCCAGGTGATTCCTAACATGGTGGCCGAAATGTGGCGGCGCCCAATTTTGTTGGAGGATAGTTTGAGTTGGTAATTGGGGCAGCGCATACAGCTCCAGCATGTCCAAGTATGAATGTCCGGTCACAGCCTTTTCCGAAAAGGTAAAACGGTCCAATCAACTTGTGCATTAAGCCGGTCCACACATTTACCTCGGGGCAGCCTCTCCAACTCACATGTGACATGTTGATTTTGACTGCCCCAAATCCTGTGGTTGTACCTGTGTACAACTCCACTGGCACGGAACACAGTCTCATCCGAGAAACACACTTGGAGGAGGAAATCGGGTGACGCGCCAGTTCTTTCTAACAAGTCCACAGCGAAGTTTGTGCGTGCTACGTGGTCACTCGGTTTTAGTGCATGAATCATTTGAATCTTGTACGCTCTTAGGCGGAGCCTTTTGTGTAGCACAGCGTGCACTGTTCAGCGTGGAATTTGTACGTAACTGCAAGCTAGCAGCACGAATTGATTTGCGCGGACTTCACTGGAATGCCTCTCTAATGCTAGTGACATTTCCTTCAGAGCTCCATGTCTTTCCAGGAGCTCTTACGCTCAACAGACTACTGCAGTCCGCAGTTCGTTGTCCCTGAACCGAATGCTTTTCCGTGTAGGAGGTTGACGTCCATATCCCGTTCTCAAACGACGCTGGACATCCGTAAGAAACTACAGCTCTGCTAGCCACAACACGAGTTGTACATGTTCCTATGGCGTCTAAATCCTTACTGAACTCACCGAAGGTCACCAACTGGCGCATGCGCATAAGCCGGGCATGAGAAAAAGTGTTCAGAATTTTCCTTTCCGAAGACATGAACCGGATAATTGTATGACAATTAGTTTTAGAGATATAATTCTTTTATTTTGGATACCTTTTATCCGGACACTCTGTACACACACACACACACACACACACGAATATATATACAGTATGTGTGTGAGTGTGTGTGAGTGGATACTGTCTTCGTGTACCCACTAAATTAATTAAGAGACTTTTTCATTTGTGCTCTAAGTAGCGGTGTTATATCCAGCCCAGCGCTGTCAGTATTGTGTCAGTTTTTTTATGTTTTTGGTATGAGTAGGTTTTCGCTGATGGGTGTGCTTCGTTTGTATTATTCTGGTTAAACTGTTATACGTTTTTCGTTTCATCTTATTTCCGTGTACTTATTACGTATTTTCTTATTTGCCTGAAATATATTTATGTTGTTGGCAATCCTTTCAAAATGAATTCAGTTGTTTTTGTTACAACCACCACCACCAGCAGCACCACCACCATCATTATCACCATTGTCGTTAACAGTCTGTGTTTACATTTAGATGACATGACTTGATATAGATTTCTCTTGTTTGTTTGTCTGCTTTTTTACTGCTAGTGGGGTGGGACTAAGTCCCTTGTACTGCAGCCACTTCTGGCCTACTGTACCAGCCCCAGATGATAGGTGAGGGTGATTGTGGAGCAATTGGTGGAGTGAAGATTGGCAAGGGAAACCGAAGTACTCGGAGAAAACCTGCCCCAGCCCCACTTTGTCCACCACAAATTCCACTTGAAGAGACCCGGGATCGAACCCGGGCCCCCGCTGTGGGAAGCTAGCGACTAACCGCTTGAGCTATGGCGCGGCCCTTTGTCTGCTTTTATTTTTGGTTTTTATTCATGATGACTCTCTAATTATCCCCAGTATTTTCAGTTCAGCACGTAGATCAGTAAAGAATTATATAGTCACGTAGTGTGAAGTTACAATAGACGGGGTTCTCGATTGGATATCGGATTTATTGACACTTATACAGACGACTCAGAACTACGAGCAATTACAGCACCAGTACTAATCTCCACAATTCACAAATTACCACAGCACCCGCTAAGTCTTTTCCAACCTACCTTGTCCTAGCCAGCCGCTCCCCGGAGATTCTTCAGCTTACGCGCTAAAGTCCTCTCTGAACGACGGCTCCCTTTCAACTTCCTCTTTTCCTCACAGATTCGCGTTCAGAGCTGCCTTTGTTGACCCGATAGTCTTATAACTCAGCGGCACAGACCGAGTAGAAAACACCGTTTCCAACAGTACCTCCGCTTTTACATGCGTAACCGTTGCCTAGAAACGGCTCTACACGTTAAAGTATATATAACTAATTCTTTCCTTAGCTGCCCATACAAGCATAGTTATTGCATAATAAGCCGATACGTCCAATATTAAGGGTAATTATTTTATTGCCTCACTATTCAGGCATTGTTTCAGTAACTGACACTGTGAAAACTCTTGTCAGTATATGGTATTGTTGAATCTAGAAGCCTGAGGTGTGCGGCTTATGCAGCGAGCATAAGGTTGCTAACCAATATGTAAGTCCTGAATTGAAATTTGGAAGATCAATGGAAAAGGCAACGTGGGACGCCGATATTTTGGTGCGAGGCTAGTATGAAAGGGGTTCTTTAGCACGCCGGGTGAGCGTGTGGAGTTGGGCAGTGTCCTGTCGCATCGAGTTTCTGGTAAAGCAACTTGCCTACACTCAGTTCACTGACCACTCTAATGCAGAAATCTCATTAGTTCGTTAACACGCAAACAACTCATAGTATTAATATTGTGGTTATGTGGTATGTGACGCCGTGTAATTTAACCTCTGTTTTGAAGGAACCTACTGTCTCCATCTTATCCTGCCATCCTCCATCCACGTCCTGCCTGTCACGCTACGCGGTGTCATGTCCTCGATGACCATAATCTTAATACAGTAGCGAGAAACTCAGATCCCAACGCATGATATGAAGAAAATGCCATCATATTTGTGAACTTCGTTTTTCTTACTCATTTCTTATTTCTTCTTCTTCTTTATTTTTTTATATTCTTGCCTTGTTCCTTTGTAGTCTATTTTTAATTTTATTATTTTTGTCTTTCTTTCGTCTCTCTTCTTTTGTATTGTATGTATCTGTTTCTGACACTTCTTTCTTACGTTTCTTTGTTCTTTGTTTATGTGTTTCTTCCTTCAATTCGATGCCTCTCTCTTTCTTTCATCTTTCCAATTCTCTTTCTTACTTAATATTATTTTTTTCTTTCTTTGTTGATTTGCTTCTATCGCCCTTTTTTTTTGGTTTGTCTGTTTTTAATTTGTCTTTCTTTGTTTCCTGCTACTCTGTGAACACCTCCCAGTAAGTCATCAAGACATAAGAGCCAGATCTCCCTTACTGTCCACCTCCATTCTCCTGCCCGACTGACCACCGTTCCCTCTTTGGAAATTATGAGCAAACATTTGTGTGGCTGGAGGTAATTTCGCGTATTTTATGCTTCACACTTCTATGTAAAATGATTCGTCACTTCTTGAACATGATTGTACTTAGTTCCCAAGATGGGTATATGGAATATCGCTGGACCATCGAAGTTTTCTTAAGAAGAAACTTCATATAACCAAGCGCATGCATCTAACGTCACGCCTGGAGATGTAGGCCACCCTTTGTGCTAGCGTGCTGTGGGTTACTGTGGATGTATATCTTCCAGGCACAGCTGCTCGGAGCTCTACAAGAGAAGGAACGGTTTCCTTGTTCTAATTTGAGGGGAAATTCCACTGCTGAATAAATTTTCGTCGATACTGGAAGTTTAATTTAGCTGAAATTAATTTTACAGAAATGGAAATGGGTATCTCATTATTTAGTTTTCAAAACTTTTCTTACGACTAACTTAACAGAAAGACATGATCACTTATTCTCTCCGTACTGTATATGTGCTCCTGCATTGTCTCGCAGCGTGAGCGAACGAAACGAGATTCTATGAGAATGCTGTTAAAACCTGCACCAAATATTGAGTTTCAGATATTGTTTCCAGGTTTTCTTGAACTTTGGCTCAAGGCATGCGAATGTATATTCTTGCCAACGGCATTCGCGTTGTGACGACCCCCCTGCCAGCACTAATTATAGAGCCAAAGGGCTCTCAATCTAGAACTCATGTCGTATCCACATTACTGTGAGGTGGGGAAATTTTGTTTATTTTTCAGTAACTTTTGTTCCCAGGAGCAAGAACTGTAATCCGAGGGTTTAGATGAGTTCATGATTTAAATCTTCAAGAAACGCATCCTCCTATGTTAATCTATGCTTAGTTTTGGTTTTCCGTCTCAACACAACAACTATCAAAATCTCACTCACATTTAGCTGTGTATAATGAGTTTATTAGTCTTAATATTATGACATATGCTACATGTTTCGGCTTATAAAGCCGTCATCAGGAAGTACACATTAAGAAACATTTTCAAACTATTGAATTACACTTTATATGCAGTCATATATTACAATATAATAACTAGTAATAACTAGTATTACTAATATACCTGACTTTCGACTCAGTTAATATATAACTCGTTTTTCTATTACAACCTCATTTTACGCCATAAATTTCGTTTTTATAATAAGTTTATAGTTTACTGTATTTTTATACCACGTCTTTTATAATGTAATAATTATCAAGTATCCAGCTTCATCACCGCAATTGCAGTTCAGTAGTGTGTGTATATGGTAATCATGTGTTTGCCTTATGATGGCTGCAATAGTCGAAACATATAGCTAAGCTAATTTTAGCCTTGACCATTGTATTGTTGTGCTGCGACGGACTCTAATAAAGAATTCAATATATTCAACATTTCGTCTGAATTAAGAAAAATCTTATAAATGTATTGAAGTTGAAATAAAAGTTCTATATTAAATGGATTCAAAATCGTCGTTTCGGAAACTCGGCCTGTCCCATCAGGTGGTAAATTAAAGAGGGATTTCGGCTATTTTAGAACGGTTAGAAGTGGTTAGTGCAGGGACTGGGGGCGTGCCTGACGGCTCCAGCCTCATACGGGCTCTGTAACAGATGAGATAGGAAGCAGACCCAGTTCCTTAAATATTGTGTCTAGAAGAGCCAATGTCGACAGAGCTCGCTCAGTCATTCCTGAAGTCTAGCCCATCTTTAGAAACTGGCAATTTTGTAGCATTTTATGGAAGGATCAGTACGGTATTCACTAGGGCCCTCCACGGAATCCAATACTGAGCCAGATTAATCCAGTGCATACCATCCCACCCCATCTTTCTGAGAATCTCCACCCGCCTACGTCTTGGTCCTCCTAGTGGTCTCTTTCCTTCTGGCTTTCCCACCAACATCATATATGCATTCCTCTTCCCCATTCGTGCTACATGCCCTGCCCACCTTATATTCCTTGACTTCATCACTCTAATTATAATGTCGACAGAGCTAGGCATGTTCAATGTCGCATTGTCGCTAATCATAAGCCCGTGTAAATTGGGTATATGCAAATGGGGGGAGGTGCATTTTGTTAGTAAGTGATAATTTTTCATTTGTTGCCAACATAACTTCAGTGTAAATTGCATACGTATACCTACCCTCTTAGGAAGGACCACGCCATAGCTCAAGCGGTTAATCGCTGGCTTCCCACCGCGGCGGCCCGGGTTCGATTCCGGGTCTGGTCAAGTGGGATTTGTGGTGGACAAAGTGGAGCTAGAGACAGGTTTTCTCCGAGTACTTCCGTTTCCCCTGTCAATCTTCATTCCACCAATTGCTCCACTATCACCCTCACCTATCATCTGGGGCTGGTACAATAGGCCAGAAGAGGCCGCAGTACCCCCCACCCCACTAGCAATAAAAAATACTCTCTTAGGAGTTATCCTGTACACATATGAATAGAAATCATTCTTGCATATAACTTTTGGTGTAGCCCTTTCAGAACGAATTTTAATAAAAATCGTCTGTGTAGTTTCGGAAACGTGCACGAGGATTGATGTATTGACACTGATTCCTGTACATGGCTTCGCTTTGTCCAAAGTAAACTGCTGCCTTGTACGAACAGCAGGCCTACATACTCCGTGTTACTATTTCCTGCCCCGGAGTCTGTCCTTCCTGCAAGAAACAGCACGCTGCTGTTCACTTTGGAACCGTGTCTTGTTGACACATGTATATCCGTTTCAGCGTCTCTGCCTTTTCAGACGCACAAATTTCTCTTTCAACTTACACTTCTATAATAATTTTATTTTTGATCCCTTTAGCTAAGGCTATTTCCTGTTCATCACTTGCTTATATATCACATGTAATCCGCTCTATATATTTTTCTTCCTTCTTTATTTCCCTCGATACCGTCTTATTTCCTTCGATATTATTCTACGCTTTTCTTTGATCTTGAAGGCCTGTGAAAACTCTATTTCCCATCCTTCTTTTGCAATATTCAGGGTAAAGTCGGAGCTTACAATCGTAGACCTAACGCAGACATGAAATTCAACGGCAGTTTTGCTAGGGGGACAAAATCATGGGCAAGGCATGTAGCACGAATGGGGGAGATGAGAATTTCAAGCAACACTTGACTCTGAATATCAAGGACTGAGTCTAGTGGCAGATGGTCGTAAACACGGTAATGTGCCTTCGAGTCCCATAAAGTGCGGGGGGAATTTCTAGATCTAAATGACTATCAGCTTCTGAAAAAGAAGCTTCTCCATCAGACCTGGTAGCACTAGATCAAAGGGAGAGACCACTATGGACATCCAGACACTGAGTAACCTGGCCAAAGCAATAGTGAATCTGACTTGCATTTGTGATATCTCGTTTCGAATATCGACCAGACAACAACCACCATAATGGAGGATTTTCGTTGTTCTCCTCATCTCGCCATACAGATCCTAGCACGTTACCTTAGTCCTATATTTAAGCATCCTGTTGCATTACTATATATATTATTAGTTTCTTCAAGAATCAAATTTTGATTTGCTACTGTCGTCCCCAAATATTTGAACTATTCCACATTTTCAAAGGATATTTTAGCTGCATAATTAGTTGTAATTGTAAAAAGAAAATGCCAATAAAACCAATCATCCAATCCAGAACTATTTATATTCTTCGCACCAAACCCTCATATGTGAAAATATTATCTTCCATGAACCATGATAGTTCAAATTCTAAGAGGTTTCCCTTCCAAAATTTTATATTCGTTGCTTATATATTCCCCTATGAATTGCATATCCAAAACGCTCTAACTGCAACGATTTCACTCTTCTAACAAGCAACAGCTCTTCCAACAAACAAATCTGTGGAGGTACTGGGTTTTCGGACTTTATCCATCGCCCTGGTTTTAAGAANACTAAGAAAAAATATAGCGTTTCGGAAACTGGATCTGTTTCCGTCCTCAGGTGAGGGAAGACACTTCTCTGTTGGGTCCCTTAGAAAGAGTTAGCCTCAATCACTGGACCAGCTCTTTCTAAGGGACCCAACAGAGTAGGTGTTTTCCCTCACCTGAGGACGGAAACAGATCCAGTTTCTGAAATGCTATATTTTTTCTTAGTCATTTAGAATCCGGACGATGGTAAAGTCCGAAAACCCAGTATCCCTGTGTGTTATACAGCATCGTCAGAATCCTATAGTAAACAAATCCGTCATTAGGTAATATCTTCCATTCTCAAATTCCTTCATTCTTCTTAGTTCCGTATAGACTCTTGAATATTTTAAGTGGAAATATTTATCTAATTTCTTAGTGTGCTGATTTTTTAAGTGCGATAAATATAGAGATTCTTTTTTCCATGCATAATCGGATCGTAGTTAAGAAGCAATTATGATGAAAGTTCAGAATGGAATCAGAAGAGATGTATTTTCCAAGACTTTTGCCTGGGACCAACATGCTTTGTCATATGCAACACAGACACACGAAAGTAACTGAAAAAAATGTTTAGCCCACTGGATGACGACTGCAAGGCATCTGTCTGTTCGGGAAACACTAATTAACCATAAAGTGAGCAAAATTAAAAGTAAAGGCATCCGTGCAACAGGCCGTGGAGGCCCATAGGGTTGTGAGACGTTGAGGTTCCCACATTTTCTCTAGACAATCGGCTCATAGATGACGGCAAGGTTGTCAGCCCTACGCGCCGGTCGTCCTTTACCCCCAAAAAAGAATCCTGGTTCTCATTTCTGTTAGAGGCTGAGTCGAACCCAGGGCCATAGTGCAGCTGAAAGGATTAGGTCAGTTGAAAAAATCCAGTGATCTCATCGGGACTTAAACCCGCGACCTACCGGCTTGTAGCATAGTGCCTTAACCAACTACGTTACCGCGTGCCCCTTAATCACCCTTAAGGATATAAAATGTCACGGAACGGACCACAGCACATTTTAGTTATTTGACAGTAGATAATTTGTGCCAGTAGAAACGTTGACTGGTCACAACCTCAAATTTTAACCACTTTAATTTAATTTTACATAGAAATTTGAGTGTAAAGTGAGTGGTGTGCCAAGAGGTTACTACATCGTTGAGATCGTCTGAGTTTTGATTTATCGAAAAATTTGAAAGAAATCAGAATTTTTCTATGGAAACTTCATTGACTATTATCAATAAGGAAGGAGAGAGCTCTAGCGATCAGGGATACGATTGGTAGATCAGTTTTCAACTATTACGTAATTTAAAACAAGTTTTAACACTTTTCGTGCTTATATGCTGAATAATTTTAAAATCACATTCTCAGGAGTTGCGTTTGGAGATGAAATATTTTATGCCCCAAAAAGGTGGAGAGGATAACAGTGATGCACAATTGAATTATAAGGAATGTAACATCGTGCAGTTCATTGAAAGTATACAGATGTTTCGGAGGGACATGTCGCCCCCATCTTCACTGTCGAAAGTATGCCAAGTAAGGATGTAGCAACATGAAGCAGTGAGCAAGCGGAGCTCCTACCCTTGTTACATCTATCAGATCCTACACAATAGCCTGTTTCATACAAACGATAAAATAATCAGATATGAATTGCGAAGAACAGAATCCCATTCTGCCTCTAATAACATACATAGTACCTGTCAGATTACACAGCAGTGAGATGTATTAATCTTTATGTCAGCATACGTCGCAATTCCCGGCATCAGAGTGTCTGAACTGTCAGATTTAATCCAAAATTCTTCTCTGTTATTATTTCAATGTAATATAGTGGATTATTTACTCAAATGAGATTAATACCTTTCATATGTAACTTAGATGTAATGCCATGTATAGTCAGGAAGATGGTTACTAGTGCTTCACGGGCACTTGCTGCAACCATCTAGAGGACGTAACAGTGAAGTAGTCTCTCCAAGTACGTTTATTATGCATCACTTGAAGTTCGTGCGGTGTTGGATATAAAGATTGCTGTCTTCAGGGATGTAATGTAGCTGTCAAACCCTGAAGATAGTGGCAGCAAGTCCTACCCAAAAGTTGGCAATTATCTATGTGTAGTCACGATCATGAGAAACGCTAATCGTGCTAGGCCCTTTGTTTCCCGAGGTGTGTACTGCATGTGTAACGTACATGTTCTTCACCCTTGTTTTTATTAAACTAAATCCTTCTGAAGCAATCAGCTCTCTCATGTCACACTTCTATTTAATATTTATAACCTTGTACGTGGGGGCACGCGGTAGTGTAGTTGGTTGAGATACTAGACTACAAGCCGGAAGGTCACGGATTCAGTTCCCGATGGAGTGATTTGATTTTTCAATTGACCCAATCCTAATAAGATAAATATTTTTTATTTATTTATTTATTTATTTATTAAGCAATCAGAATCTACAATTCTATAAGCTAGTTTGCTGGCGTAAGAGCTGTGATGCTCTTTAATGACGTGGTGAGTCCCTTCCCCTGTGGGAGGTTCCTCATTAGTTTTCTTTTAGGTCAGCTGGCCAGTGTTGTGGTGTGTGGTACGTATTTCTCTGATGTTGTCTTTGATGTATGGTATATTTAGATCTGTATGTAACGTTTGGTTGCTTACATACCAGGGTGCATTTTTTATAATTCGAAGTATTTTTGATTGGCTTCTCTGGATTATTGATATATTTGATTTGCTGGTACAACCCCAGAAGTCAATTCCGTAAGCCCAGATTGGTTTGATTATTGTCTTATAAAGCAGGACTTTGTTTTCTATGGATAAAGATAAATCTAACTTACAAAGTTGAAAAGGTAAAGGTAAAGCTATCCCTGTAACAGGCCGTGGAGTCTCATAGAGCTGTGAGACGTTGAGGATTCCACATGTAGACAGTCGGTTTACAACCTTACGCGCCAGCCGCCTTTAACCCCCCAGGAAGATCCCTGCTACTCATTTCTGTTAGAGGCTGAGTTGACCCCAGGACCATAGTGACGCTAGAAGGATTAGGTAAATTGAAAAAAATCCACCTCATCGGGACTCGAACCCGCGACCTTCTGGCATGTAGCATAGTGCCTCAGCCAACTACGTTATCGCGTGCCCCTTTGTATTCGGTACCTTTTGCAATTAATAGTGGAAGCGTTGTTCCATCTTAAAGCCTCCTATGGCCTTCAGGCCTGTGTCATGGAATATAAGACTGAAGAAACATGGCGCCGAGATACATAGTGTAACGGCGTTCATTCTGAGCTCCAAGGAAGTAATTTGACAAGTTTGTTAACAGACAGTCGGAAACATCAATTTATATCCTAAAAGACAGAAATTTGTGGAGCACCGTGTCTGCTGACCTGGAATTCTGAAATGTCATGATATTCCTACTCAGCGGTAAAACGTGGAAGTACCTTCATCTTGACATTCAACCAGATTTGGCCGAATAATATTTTAGAGGGCTGTATGAAGTTGAAGTCATTGAAGGTTCGAATTTAGGGAACATGTCGTCTGGATAAAATCAAATGTCATGATGTGCCTACTCAGTGACCCTAAGCGGAATAAATTTCGAATAGAATTCCAGCAGAAATTGCCTAAGGATTTTGGAGGATTGTATATAAATAGAGAGTCGATTTTGTGTTGCTGAAGGTATGAAATATACAGCGTGCCCGGAAAGCAGCACTACACTAACACTGGCTCCATATTGGTATGTATTGTTTCAGAAGTTTTTGGAACTGGTAACCACTTTTATTGGTATATGGTTCACATCATTCACTGCTTCTGGAAACCGGGGAAAAAGCCACTTGCCTTGGCGACTTACCACTAACTCTTTAGTATCCAGGCTATCTGCAATGTTATAATCTTACAGTCGCCGAAATTGCCCTTATGCTGAGGTTTACGATAGCTCAGCTGAAGGACACCAGACGGCAGCATATAAATATTGTACAGCACATGGTGGTGCCCTTGAGCATATAGGTTATAGACTGTGGCATTGGGTCGACCTGAAATGGGTGTTCATAATTAATCGTTCTTTGTGGAATTAACCTTCCAGGAAGAAAACTGAAGCGTTTTAACAGAAGGTGAGATGCACTTAGAGTTCAGTTGCACTGTGCAACCAACTTGCTTTTCTGTCTTGCAGAGAAAACATGGAAGGTTTTCAGAAAGTCTTTGTGTGATCTTGCAAGTTCTCAGAAAGACGCCATCAATTCCAACAGTCTTGTTTCATTTTGTGTCTCTCTTGACCTCGGCTAATGAACGGTTACACCAAGGAAGCCTCTACCCCGTTCCTTAGTGTTTCGCTCATCTTGTTGTAAGCTGCTAATCTAATAATGCCTAAGAAGAAAGAAGGCTTTAAAGAAAATTTCGATATACTCGTATAAAATTTGTGCGAAAACTGTGATGACGATAATTATAAGAACAGTGACAGTGACAACAACAACAGCAGCAACAAAGACAAAATCGACTTTTTCGGTAGCAGAATCTATTGCGTCAGCGCAGCGCAAGGTTGGGGTGGCTTCCAGTGGAATAATGCAAATGGCACTGATCTAGGTCAGTAATTATTGCAAGGTGTTAGTAAACATTACGCCAATGCCCACACGAATGAGTCAGACAACCAGAGAACTCGGGAGAAAAGGCAACAAAGAATAGTTGCAGTGGGAAATAGTACAGTTCAAGAGGAGAGGAAGTTGTATGAAGCAAAGAGGAAAACTTTTGGCAAGTTATGAACACTTTTGACAGCGGCGGAGTTTGAAAAGTGTGGAGGAGGAGGAGGGGGCGAATAGTGCAGAAGAGAGAGAGGAGATGTAGTAAAGCTGCCAACAAGCCCCACATTTTGACTCTTTTTAAGTGTAGGAACTTGCACTGCAGAAATACTTGTCTTGGAGGCAGAAGCCAACGTGTACTCTTCGCCAAATATAATTAGACATGAAGTCTATGAGGATGAGGTGGACAGCGCATGTAGCACTCGCGGCACAGAGGAGGAATGCGTGTAAGTTTTTGGTTGGGGATTCAGAAGGATAGAGACAACTAGGTAGAGAGAGACTTGGGTGGAATTATAAAGTAAAATGGATTTAAAAAAAAGTAGGTTATGTGCTATGGACTGGATTCATCTGGCTCAGGATAGGTATCAGTAGAGAGTTCTTGTAAACACGGTAATGAAATCGTTTATCTTAATTCATTCTAGTCCATCACATTAGTTAAATATTGTCAGGTGTTGTGGTGTGTGGCGTGACAAATAACTTCACGCCGGTCTTCCCCTATAGTCACTTCCAGACTTCAACTGCCTTCGGTGGCTGCTGTATTTCAACTCTGCTTTAAACTCTGCTAAACATTGTCCTGTGTTTCAACTGTACTCGACGACTGTTAGAATTCAGCTGAACTGTCTGTCAAAGTCAAAGTCAAGTTGCAACTGACGGTCAGTCAGTCTGTCTGTCTTGGTGTCGAGTCCCATCTGGGGCTCATGACCATATATTCATTGCTGTTTGACAGTTACAGTCTTCGTTTTCGTGGGGCGCCCTCTCTGACGAGAGGATGGGTCTCACTCGCATTTCCCGTTGCGTTATCCAAGCGTACACAGAATTGTCTCCTAGCAACGTGCCGATAAAATCCGCAACTCTCCCGTTGCGCGCGTGCCCCGAGGCCTCTGTGGCTCAACAGTTCCTGCATAGAGCCAATATGCCACAATACTATAGAATGATTTGACAACACCGTCCCGTGTGACTCAATGTATATTTATATTAATGCCTCTACATGTTTCGTTCAGTTATGGCCATCTTCAGAATGCATAACAACACGCCAGGGAACTACTAGTACACTGTACATCGTTTTGAATCAAAGTTTTATATAAAGATTCTTAATTAAAATAAAATGTGGTTGACTTAAAAATTATTACAATTCTTAATATTTAAGA
Source organism: Cryptotermes secundus (assembly GCF_002891405.2). Classification (NCBI taxonomy): domain Eukaryota; kingdom Metazoa; phylum Arthropoda; class Insecta; order Blattodea; family Kalotermitidae; genus Cryptotermes; species Cryptotermes secundus. The sequence continues at coordinate 1,613,310 of NW_019738952.1, read as the reverse complement.
CCTTAAACAGTTAAAATTTGTTTTCATGCCTCTTCTATCAACGAGAGACTGGGTTGATATTGCCGTCCTTAGAGGTCCGGGCAGTGTGGTTTTCCGCTTTTTATATACGAAGTTGGTTAAGAATCTGGGTTGGTGAGCTGTTTCTTCGTTCATTGTGTGTTGAGGCACGGCAATGAACCTTCGTGTTCCATAAAATGTTGGGAAATTCTTAAGTAGCTGAGCGACTGGTGGCTTCTCAAGAAGGCTTAGCTCCATGGAGTTTTTTACTTACTTAGTTCTTGGTTTGTTTGTTGGTTCGTCAGATGCAAAATTTGCGCTCTTATGCATATTTAAGCTGAATGGAGAGAACAGTCCAATGTGACATCCTGCTCTTTCTCTGAGCGCCGCACTACATATATGGCAAGAGGCTGTACTTGTAAGGTCTTTGGATCGATACCCTGAACTTCCTAGTATGTGTACGGAATTTCCGGATTGATACCTCACAATTGATGTTTAGTTCATGTTTACTGATCACAACCACATCTCATGTGACTTTGCATACACAACTTCAGTTGGGTGTCAGCAAACTGGGGTATACATTATGGACGAATGCAAAATTCAGTAGTGAGACTTGAGGGTCTCACGGCTATTAATATCGAGATTAATATTTTGAAGTCGTGACGCCATGTTGTCTCGAAAATAGGTGCCAACATTTCAGAAGAAAATACTGTACTGACGATGGAAGCAGAAGGTTTCTCCTAAACTTTATACTGTCTACCCGACTATACTGTGTTACACTTTAAAGGCTAAAAAGTATCCCAGTAGGGAGTGCGTGTTTCCTAAGCCGGTCTCACTGCGTAGAAATAAAGAGCGTTTTCAAAGTCGTGAAACTGGTAGATTTCACTCGCTTCATGATAAGTTTGCGACGTGAAGTATTAAACAGTTTCTCGATATTCCTCGAGCCGTTCTCAAGGTTTTGAAGAATAGGACGTTCTAAAACGTGTAAAATTTATTGTGACGTGTGTACTCATTGCTAGCCAACGACTCGCTAAATTCATTCTTATAGAAGAAAATGCGCGGAGTGGAGTCACGGTCTCTTCGCTTGCGGATTTCTTTTATTTTTCCTTCTACCCTGAAGATGGAGGCGATACGTTCCTCCGAAAAGTCGGTTAACACCACATATACACGGTGCCACATCCCAGAAAACTGCTTTCTTCACATTAGTGTATATTTAAACTTCTGCACTTACGTCCAAATTCTCGTTTGGAATTTCAGTCGAGATACATTTTATCNTCTCGCGGGGGGAGGGGGGTACAAGGTTAGTGTAGTTGGATTAGGCACTGTGCTACACCATAAGTAGTAGTTACTTTTGTATCTGTATAATTGTGTCGCTTATAACAGAGTTAACCGAAATATTCTCTTGAAGTTCCTGTCTATTTATTCCACATCTTCCCCCACTTCCTTTTATGGTATTGTCTTTCCCGGATGTTTGGATTCCGATGCATTGTGAGAGGAGTCGCTCAGGACTGCACCTCCAGACATATGTGCTTTGCTCCGCCCTTCGTCCTGGGAAGTGTTTGCTCTCTTTCTGCTAATTACATTCTTCCTATAGCACTCTGCTCATATTGAGAGCCGTCGCTATGTAATGACACTATTGTTAAAACAGGGTATTAAATTAGGTGCCGATCACAGTGGCCGCGCGGTCTAAGGCAAGAACTGTCTTCGTCAGCTCGAAAACTGGGATCGTGGGTTCGAATCCCACTCAGTTCATGGATGTCTGTGTGTATTTATTCTGTGTTTGTGCTGTCCTGCGTATGCAGATAGCGGCCTTGCGACGGGCTGATCCCTGTCCAAGGAGCCATACCCACTGTGTAAAAATCAAGAATCTTAAAACGGCCAAGGTCAAACAAAGGGCTGCAGAGGCATAGCCGGACAGATAGATAGAGCAGTGTAGATATATTATGTAATAATCAATTCTGTTGATGGTTTAGAATGATGCTGCGTGTTTGAGAACGAAGCAGTAACACAATGTATTGTCACGTATTACGGGTTCCGTGACTAATAATAATGGGTTCTGGATTTGATGATTGGGTTTATTGGCACTTGTTTACAATCACAGTTGATTGTAACAGCTCACACACTGAAATCCTTCGGACCGACGTCTATCTGACGAATCGCTATGAAGAATCTCTCACTAATCTCGGTCTGATCTCTACTACTACCTCACGAAATGCACTGCCTTTTTTAACTCTCAGAGAACAGAATAGAAATAACCATATCCCACAGTTCATGTTATTCTGTATTTCCGTTACCACGAAACACGTGTCAAATCTCGTGGTAACACTTTGATTCCTGCAAGCCTATTCATTGCTACGGGAACAGGTACCAGTTAACCGTTGCCTAGCAAAATCACTTCCTCTTCTGCTATTATTTCGGATTTTAGGCACTGTTTACATAGCCGTTGCCTAGCAGGTGTCATATTCCGTCACATTATTATAATACACTTAATGGTCCAATAAATTATGTTAATTCAGTTTTGCAGCACTGTAATTCTGTACCGGTTAAGAAGTAGATAAAATACGCAGCTGGCCAGAAAGCAAATGCAGGCCGTCGGTTTTTCCTTTCCTACTCGTAGAGCATTCAGTTAAGAATAAAAGTAATTCCTTCTACCTGTTACCTGCCATGATACAACTGCTGTTTGCGTTTAGCAGCGTAACAGTACAGCTGATGAATTAGGCGCTTCTGCAGTATATGGCACATGTTTCCGATAACTTCACTTACTTTCTGGGCTTGTTTCAGCTGTCACGGATTTTTTTTCTTCCATTGCAGTTATTATACCTAAAAGGCCTCCCCCTCAGCCCAAACCCCAAGTGTTTACTGTTACTGCTTGGAAACAGCTTGCATCAAACTTGGTGCCTGGGTAAGTGAAGAACGGTTTCACTGACGTCAAGTAAACTTCTACAAATTTCACCGTCTCACTCTAAAATGTGTCAAAATGCGAAGTGAAACAGGAAGAGATACGAATGTATTCTCATTTGGTTTCGAGAGAACGCGTTCATCATTACAGATCAATTTATTGTATTGGAACTTAGGTCCACCTAAGACTCTGGTAAATGTTTCTGTATTGAACCAAACTTGATGTTTATTCCAAATTTGAGGAAAATAGAAAGGGTAAAATTGTTTGCACGATATTATAAACGCTTGTTGTGTTCCCTAATATTCTCGTGTAAGTGGTGATTCATATTGGCAGAACCACATACTGTATGTAAGGGCACATTTCACCCTCTCAGCCTCAAATCACCAGGATAAAGTCTGATTTTGTGAAGCAGTGTCCCGCACTCGGTATGGAGAAAGAGTGGTTTTATTAGCTTTCTTATCTTCTACGTCATCTTCCTCCTCTCCTTCATTCTTTTGTTCTTCGCAATCTCCTCTGTTGCCACTTCGCTCCTTCGCCTTTCTTTGACACTTTCCCCTTTCATCTACTTCTGTCAGTTATCCTTTTTTTGCTTCTTTCTCTTCATCTTTTCCAATTTTCTTACCATTTTCTTCCTTCATCAACTTATCCTCCTCCTCCTCCTCCTCCTCCTTCTTCTTCTCATTCTTCTTCTTCTCCTTATTCTAAGTTTCTTGTTCTCCGTTTTCTCCCTTTCTTTTCTTCAAGTTCCCTGACCGGAAGAAACTTTTCCTGCTGGTTCTGAAAGGGTTAATCAGCAAATGTTAGAGAAATTAAAGTTTAGGAGACTTACCACTCTATTTTGTACTGAATATTTTAATCTTTAAACTGAGTCCAACAGAAGTTAGAAATTAATAGCTACCATAAGCACATTGACCGTTTACAATATTCACTCATTTGACTATCCTCATAAAGGTAAACGATCCTTGTAACAGGCCATGGAGTCCCATAGGGTTGTGAGACGTCGAGGTTCCCACATTATCTAGAAAATCGGTTGACAGACGGCGGTAATGTTGTCAGCCTTAAGCGCCGGCAGTCCTTTACCCCAACAAGAAGATTCCTGGTACGCATTTCTGTTAGAGACTGAGCCGACCCCAGGGCCATAGTGCGGCTGGAAGGATTAGGTAAATTGGAAAACAAATCCACATAATCGGGACTCGAACCCGCGACCTTCCGGCTTGTACCATAGTGACTCAAACAATTACGCTACCTCGTGCCCCGAAATGAGTTTCCAATGTGTAAACGTCTGTAAATATAAATACAGAAATAGGCAGAGTCGCCATTCTTGGCGCAGAAAACAAGTTGGTGGGTTTGTGTTGTCTCTCCAAACAAATGATTCTGCTTTACTATCTGTAACAGCTCTCTTGTTGTCGTTATCTTGTTGTTTTGCATTGTACACAACAGTGATCTCAACATAAATTTACTTTGAAGTTCTCTTGTATAAAGAACTTCGGTCTTTGTTAAGTGGTTATAAATGACTATCACTCCAGACGTCCGCACGCACAGTAGGGAGTTGGTTATACATGTCAAGTTTGTTCCTTAATTATTTATTGATAAGTTTGTTACAACTTAACTTCAGGAAAGTTATGAATAGGCGAGAGGCTAATAAGAAAATATATCTTAGAGAAATTTAGCCTATTGATCGAGTTTTGTGAAATTTCGCGTTTTATGAAAGCTGGTAGTTTCTTGAACAGCTGAGTAACTATCAACATTGGCCGCGCCATAGCTCAAGCGGTTAGTCGCTGGCTTTCCACCGCGGTGGCCCGGGTTCGATCTCGTGTTTGGTCAAGTAGGATTTGCTGTGGATAAAGTGGCGCTGGGGTAGGTTTTCTCCGAGTACTTCGGTTTCCTCTGCCAATCTTCATTCCACAAATTACTCCACAATCACCCTCACCTATCATCTGGGGCTGGTACAATAGGCCAGAAGTGGACGCAGGAGAAAGGATTTAGTCCCACCCCACTAGCAATTAAAAAAACCATCAACATTTCAAGGAAGAACCATGAAATTTGTTAGTAATTGGTAGTAGATATTATGGTTGGTTTCTGGAGTTTGTGCAGTATTTAATAAGTTATTTAGGTTACTGCATCTAAAACGTCTTTCCTGTGTGTCATCATTAGATAGTGACTTAGGTGGTTACGTCATCATTCGAAAGTTATTAGATTCAGCTTTAAACAAACCGCGTGAAGCAAAGTTGTTATACCGCAGGTCTCGATGGGTACCCAGGGCTTTTCTACCATACGGCTGCATGCTCAGATATGATGTACCCTCAGGGATATTTTAGACAATATCGTAGTTTAATATGATATAACCTCATCTACAGAGCGTAGGCCTATATTTTATACTGAAGTTCTTGTCGCTGATCCTCTTCTAGATATCTGGCTGCAAGAGTTATGGGTAAAGCCCTTCATGTGTCTCATACTGTTATCATTGTTAAAATCTGTGTGTTTACCAGCACGAATAAACACTATAATTGAGTCGACTTTAAGCACAGACTACAAGTTTACCCTGTCTGCTCTTATTTTCCCTCCACCTCATTCCCTTAGTTATATTCTCACTCTTTCATTTCTTTCGTCCCTTATTTTATTCTTTACATGCATCCCTCTTCGCAATTTACTTCTCCCTTTCTTTCTTTTCTGATCATCTTTGATTTTCTTTTTATTTTACGAACTGGGCACTCTGGATTCTTCCGCCTCAGAATGGTCGCTCTCTGTCGAGAAGCGTTAAGGTCCCTTTAGTAGGGGATCAGCCAAATATAAAAACTCTGTCATCGTGAAACCAAACACATAAAACGCAAACATCTGTATAGTGTCTACAAGTGGAAATAATGAGGCTTTCCTCTTCAGGATTGAAAGGGTTGGAGTGAGGCGTTGGTCACAATGTCTTTAGTAGGGGATCAACCAAATATATAGCCTCTGTCATCGTAAAAATAAACACAAAAAACGCAGACAAACATCTTTATAGTGTCTACAAGTGGAAATAATGAGGCTTTCCTATTCAAGACTGAAAAGGTTGGGGTGAGGCGCTGGTCACAGTGCTGTTAGCCGTGTCCAGTAGCATAACATGACTATGTGCTGCTGTAACAATGGGAACAATATTGCTGTAAGGTGCAGTGAGCCGAGGTTCGAGGGGCTAGTGTTCGCACATCATGTGGCGGCCAGCATTACACGTGACACTGCACTTAGCTCTCTGCTGGCTGCCTCCAGTTGATACCGAACATTCCACAGCAACTGCCTTACCCCACGAATCGTTGCAGCCATGACAACGGCAACTGCACGCAGCTTTGTGATGCAACAGAGAGAAGGCCCTCAGTCGAGCAGGTCACTCGTGGGGGGTCATACCAACCATAATTAGTACAAACACGGATATTTTTACAGTAACAGACTGATTCGTACTCTGATAACTAACGAAATGACTACTGATATTTTACAGACTCCCAGACTACGTGTCTTTTTTGGACAAGTGACTCACTGACTACCAACCGACTGACTTATTCAGTGACAGGCCGTTAAAATAATGAATACTGAACTGAGTGAGGAACCTTCCTATGAGTAACTCGCTGCTTCTCTAATCGGCAATATGGGTAATTAGTGGTCTTTAAGCTGAGTTATTTTCAGAGGACAAACATTTTTTTTATAGTTTCATATATTCCTGGTAACTAGTAGTTTTCTTTTTTTCTTTAGTTTTATGGGTCCACTTGGTACGTCGGCCATTAATTGGCCTATTGTAAACCAGCCTCGAATGGTAGGTGATAATGAATATGGATCAGTAGGTGGAATGAGAATTTGTAAGGGAAATCGAAGTACTCTGAAAGAAACCTGCTCCAGTGTCACTTTGTACAAATCCCACATATCCTGAACTGGGCTCGAACCCGGGCCGCCGCGGTGGGAACCCGGCTAATAAACTCCTGCGCTATGGTACGGCCTCCTGGTAATTTGTAAGTAAACATATTTTTGGGGGTGCTAGAAATTGTTAATTCAAAATGCCAAGGGATGTCAGTAGAGAGTTTTTCCCAACTGATATTGTCACTCTCCGAACAGTGATAAAGGACTCGTGACGTGGGAGGTGAGATCTGATTAGGTGATTACTTGAATGACGAATTACTAAAATACATATGTCATTAGATATGAGATTAGTTTAATGACGAAATCATTAATTCCCTCGCCGGATAACACGAGTGTTTTAAATTTCTAAATGTTTACTGTTTTGGAAAATTAGGCAAACCGATTTTCAATTCGGCCACAACAAACAATCCCTGAGTGTATTCTCTCTTCATTAAACAACAACAAATTTTATCTATTTATTTATTACAAAGTATTTAAATGTTTAAATATTTAAATCTGTAAGGAAAATATATTTATTTCTTCAGATTTCAAAATGCCCTACCTTAGATAAAAGCCACGACAGTAACATTGAAATTAAATATTTAACTTTCAATTATTGAAATGTATTAGGAGTAATACAATAAATTACAACAATAAACATGTTTCACAAAGTTTTAAACACATTAGCATTGCGTATTTGCCGTCAGTTTCTCAGTTGATGGATGAATATAAATATTTACATGTTCAGTTAGCATACAGAGGAGATGCCCCCAGATTCATCGCTACGGATTTTAATACGTAACAGCTACTTTATTTTAACTCTTCTGAATAGCATTCATCTTTACAAACTTCTTGCTTGTGCGACATAAAGTATAAAATTATGAATAAGAACGAAGAAAGAGCGTTGGGAAAAATTAGAATCGAAAGGAGAAACAGAAATAGAATGTATACATGAAAGATGTGGCTTAAAAAGGTTTTGGTCTTAGTAGAAAAAGTTTCTTAGTCTGTTCTAGATTGAAACATTCGTATCCTTTATCGTGAATAATAATTTTGAAAGGAACGTTTGAGCAAATGATAACTCCTCTTTATCTCACATTGAAATCCTTCTTTATAACTCTGAATCCAAATCACGGTAGGTCATTATATTTTGGATGAATGGGTCACCGTATTGCTACACCAGAAATTCAAAAAAAAAAAAACGCAAACCGCACAAAGCATTTTCCAGGGAAGAGATAATGTCTCCTTGCCTTGACTACTGCACATAGCCTCTATAATCGAGATACAAACATAACGAATTTCTTGGTTGTCTCTTGCATAGGTTTATAAGACGAAACAAAGGCGCGTCATAAATCGTAGAATATGTTTTCTTCTGAGATAAAACATGTACGATTTATCGGGACTATAATTTAAGAGAAACAAAATTTTATTCTATTCCTTACAAGGACTTAGATAAGAAACAGTGTGTGCTTGTGGATGTGTCCGTGTGTGAAACATACTCACAGTTAGTGAACTGCAAAGTAAGTGTACGTATTCGTATAATAATGCTATGGCAAGCAGTTCCTTTAATGTAATTGAATCTGCACAGACAGGCTTGAAAAACATAAATAAAAATTATATTACGATGTTACTAGAGTTAAAATAACAAGTTCTGGGAAGAACTAATCTCCCACTTCCCTTTCACTGTAATTTAGTATCCGATAAAAGTACAAAGAATGAAATAATGCAGTCTTGGCGGCTGCAATATTGGTATTACTTATGGTTGTTTATGAGGTACACCATTGAGTATTTGTTTGTGTGTGTGTGCGTGCTTTTTCCTGCGTTTGTGTAAAGGTAGAGGCCTTGCGACGAACTGATCACCCCCCAAGGAGTCCTACCGAAAGCCTAAGATCTAGTAAACAGAAGTGAAACGGAGAGTTTCGTGGAGGTAGGTCAAGGCCCGGTTTGAGGCTGTGGCGCCAAAGGAAAAAAAAATGACTCGACTCAGAATAAACTCAAAAATATTTCCTTTAGGGAAGAGCACACATCACAAGTTATTCAGGATAGAACTTTTGTGTACACGGCGGTTAAACTTAATATTCGTAAGAGTCTGAGATGTATTGAGAAGAGACCTGTCCCGTGTATCTGTATAGGTCTTTACTGTTTAATTAAGTATACAAACCGAGTGAGTTCACCATAGTTTCTAGGGTGTCTAAACAAGCTTCTTTCTGTTCCATTCAGGACAAAGTAAATTTGACCGTGTGCTTAATTAAGCACGATGCCATGAAGATATATGGAGGCTCAGGTGTAGCTCCATTTATTGCCAACCTAGGTACTAGATAAAAGTGTGCAATTGGCTGCATGTCCCTGTCTTTTTACCCCACCGAAAGAACCCCCGGTATCCTTTGGATGGGACCCATAATCGGTCTATGGAGAAGAAGAAAATTTCTTGCACTCTCAGGAATCGAACCCCATTTCCTAGGGTATTAAGCTTACAACCTAATCACTTTATGAACCCGGATGACGTAGCCACGGGCTGGGTGACAAGGGTCGGAGTTCGATTCCCTGTAAGGTCAAAACATTTCTCCATATTGTCCAGACCGGCCCTGGTGCCCACCCGGCCTCATATCCAATGGGTACCGGAGGCTCTTTCTCCTGGGGTAAAGCGGCCGGGGCGTGAAGCTAACCACTTACCTCCAGTTAGTGACGAGGTCAAGAAAATCGTGGATCTATACATCCACTCCAACATACACCTTCATGGCGTAGTGCATAATTTGTTAAGCACAGAGATAACTTTTTTTTCCCCCTTGGCACTACAGCCCCAGTGGGCCTAGGCCTACCTCCATGAACTCCGTTCACTTCGGTTTTTCTAGATCATACACATACGGTAGGACTCCTTGGGCGGGTGATCAGCTCGTCGCAAGGCCTCTACCTGTACACAAACACAGAAAAACGTACACAAACATCCATGCCCTGAGTGGGATTCGAACCCACGATCTCGGCTTCCGAGCGAGCGAAGACAGTGCACGCCTTAGACCGCTCGGCTACCGTGACCGGCCAAGGATAACTTTACCTTACCTTACCTTACCCAATCACTATAGTAAATTAGGCATCCGGGCAAGAAGCAGCAATTACTTTAGACGAAACATATGAATAAAGAAAGCAGTTTTTCAGCAAAATTTTACTGAGCACAGAAGATTCTAATGCCTGCTTCCTCTTAATGGACGCGACTACATGCCTTGTCCATTCAGAAGGCATTGGCCACGGCTGAAGTGCAGGACTGTACTATAGGGTGCCTCGAAGAGTGTGTGGAGCTTGTTGCGAGGGATGTACGCATAGGAAAGCGCGATCTAGTCAGAAGGCAGAATTTGTGCAAGTGATGCTACAGAGTCAGATAATGAAGTTGCATTATTTTAGTGCCCGCTTTCACACACTGCCCTGGATGTTTGATGGATGTGATTCCACCGTACTGCTGTTGGTTTTCCAATCAATTGCACGCATGACTTGCTTGCTATTTGTGATTGGTTGGTTGCCTCGCTGGTTTCTGCCGTCATATCATCCGAAAACCACATAGAAGCTTCAGCCATTATATTGTCCAATGGGTGATATTCCCAGCATTGGCCGCTAATATCCGTCCGGGAACATTTCACGGCTTGTCTACCTGCCACAAGTGTCATCAGTTTCAATCCAGATAGACCAGCTGACCTTCTCAATACACGTTGAACTGACGTGTAGATAACTTCCTGCTTGCTCATAACGTACACGTTGTATAAGGGGTGGGCCTTCTCGGCCCTTGCACCGCGACCTACAGTGGTCTATTGTGCTTAACGTACACGTTAATATACAAAAATAATTTTGCTTAACGTACACGTTAATATACAAAAATATAAGGATTGCTGTCTTCTAGGATGTGACTCCGTGTAGTCTGACATATCGGAACCAGCGTTTCGAGTGGACCTACTGCTCCCATTCTCAGGTACCCATTTCTACAGCTTTGAGAAGAGTTAATTTGTCTGTGATTTTTTATAAGTGTATACCTTGTTTTCTCACTTTTAAGTGAAGAATGTGTTCCGAGAACAGGCTGCTGAAGGGAATATTGGGGCCTAAGGAAAAGAAAGTAACAGGAGGGTGGTTGTAACTGCATAATTAGGACATTCATAATTTTTGCATTTCGATATTATGGGTTGATTGCTTCAAGAATGATAAAAGCTGGTAGGACATGCAGCACGTGTGGATAACATGAGGCATTTATACAATATTTTGACTAGGAAACCTTGAAATTAAAGACCATGTAGGAGAATTAGGCGTAGGTGGGCTGATGATAATATTAAAATTTCTGTAAATAAATAAGTTTTAAATTTATGGTCTCAGCATAGGGTCCAGTACAACTGTTGTGAACAGCGCGATCAGAAATCAGCAGCTGTTTTAATCACATGGCCATCTACGAACTATTGAAGAAACGGACCGCTTGGGAGAACTGGACGTATAAGGGAGGTTAAAATAAGACTTTCAAAGAGATATAGCTATTGTATCACAGTATAGACCACTATAGAACTCCTATCAACACAGTGATCAAATTTGAGGTTCATACAGGGATCTGTTAATCACATGAGCAACTAACAGCTTCTCAAGGAGAACCTGCACCATGTTTTTATTCATGTAATCTACTTGCAGCTTATGGACTATAGCGAAATATAACCATCCAGTATCCACGTGTATAAAGAATTGCTTTTGTCGTTTCCACTTCATGAATTCGCGCCACCATCCTAATAGTTTTAGAGAGAAAACAAAAACTAGGAAGTTATACTCGAACATGGCTATTCCTTCTACTCTCTCCGTCACTGTTGAAAAATTGTTACGGTTTTCATGCCAAGAGACAGAAAACTGGAGCCGAAGTATCAGCTGCCACGTCGTTGCAACGATTCAGGAGAGATTGTTTAATATTTTGAGGCATATTCCGTGTCTTGATGTTTTCCTATATGGAAATGCAGAAATGTAGCATATTCTAATCTCCGCGAGATAATTTAAGCTAGTTTTATTATGTTAAAAAGCTGACTAACTGAGTCACCTTATCATTCACTGTCTGTTACAGCGTCTTCTTTGCGGACATGGCGCACTTTCGGATGGTCAAGTCTCCCCGCGTTTTTCAAATGTCAGTCTCATCCTTGTGTTCACAGCAACATATGAGACTCTGTCCTGGATTCTCATATTCACTACCTACTTATGTATAGTTTTCTTCCATATTATCGTCAAAAAAGTATATATCTGAGCCCATTCTACCGAGATTTCCTAACCAAAATTTGTTTTTCCTGACGTACTTGCTACCTGGAGAGCCGGGATAGTGCAGTCGGTATAGCGATTGGCTACGGGGCTGGACAACCGAGGGGTTGGGGTTCGAGTCCCTGTGAGGGCAAGAATTTTCTCTTTTCTAAGTCGTCCAGACNAAATTTGTTTTTCCTGACGTACTTGCTACCTGGAGAGCCGGGATAGCTCAGTCGGCATAGCGATTGGCTACGGGCTGGATAACCGAGGAATCGGAATTCGAGTCCCGGTGAGGGCAACAATTTTCTCTTCTCCAAGTCGTCCAGACTGGCTGTGGGGTCTATCCAGCCTCCTATCCAATGAGTACCGGGATGTCTTTCCGTGGGGGTAAAGCGGCCGCAGTATGAAGCTGACCACTCATCGCCAACCAGTGCCGAGGACAAGAAAATATGGATCTAGACATCCACTCCCCCATACTCCTTCATGGGGTAATGCTTAATTAGTTAACCACAGGGACAACTTACCTTTTACTTGCTACATACCCCTACCGTCTCGTCCTTTCGTTTTGATCACCTGAGAGTAGAAGATAATGTGTACAAATTCTGAAGCTCCTTATTATATAGAAAATAGTGGAATGCCCGCCTAAATTTCAAAAAGAGGATATGGAATTTTATATCTATAGTTACGGTTTCCTCAGATGACCCTTAATGATCTACTCTTGCACGTTGTAGAAATTCAGGAATCAGGATTTCTCTAAATATACAGACTATGAACCTGTAAATTTCGTGTTGACAGGTTGGTAGAATAGTCTAGAGATTTAGCTACTGCCTTTCGACAGAGATGGGCCTTTCATAAGGACCGACTTCACTGAAAACACATCGAACCACTGCTCCTTATTATTTCCATTTTTGTTCCTGTTGTAAGAAACTGAGGACAAAGAATGCCGTCTTCTGGGATGTGACGCTGCCTGTTCAAGCTGGTTCTTCGTTAGAGGATTTTTCTACCCTGAGATGGAAGCCATAAGTTCCTCCGAAACGCCGGTTCACACAGGATCTACACGGCGCCACATCCCAGAAGACGGCATTCTTCATAGTCGCTGACATGAAAACCTCAAGTCTTACAAATTGAGGGTAGTTTTGTATTCGCTTTTCATGGAAATGACGTAAAGAACTGATAAATAATACGACAAACACCGTCATGCTTGGAGTAATTATACCGTATGGTTACATTTTATGCGAGGGATGCATTCCTCAAGACCTCGAAGAAATGAAGACAAATTTTCTCAAAGAAATAAGTATTTTTTTTTTGTGATTTTCATTATTTCAGAATTTGTGCATAAAGTGAGACTGTACCAATATTTTTATGTGCCACAATTTCAAATTCGAATGAAATGAGGCCGCACTGTGTGCAGATGTTCAGTCTGCTGCTCTGTATAAGAGTAAAGTAGTGTAGTCCTCAACCTTCGGGCCGCGGCCCAGTACCATGCCCTGGCATCAACTATACTGGCCCTCGCCTTACAAAAAAAAAAAATTACCGGACCGCGGTCTCACAAAGGTTGAGAACCACTGGTTTAAGAGACTAATAATTCTTGATATATTCTAAATATTTCATGGTAACCATTCTAACCTTTTTGTGACTTCCAATTAATGACCGGTGATTGGAAGCCTTTCCGAATGTAGATCAGTAGGACTGTATATACTAAGTATTATTCATGGTGTGGAATGGCTGATTGAGTTTCAAAAACCCCCCCCCCCCCTTTCATGAATAACCATGAAAGGGTGCCGCAGATAGTCAGTACTGCTTTCAGTTTTAAACAGCTCACAAAGAGCGTATTGGTTTATTTGCTGGGGGCCCGCTTTGTCTAGATAATGTGATGGAATCGCCCTGTATTTGGATAAAGTGGGTTAGCTGTTCCCTTTATACCCCAGTTAATTGAAAGTAAAAGTGGCTTATGTGATGGTGAATCCTTTGCTGTAGGTTTGTATCTTGCTCACTGCATTATAGCGAGAAAGTGTTCCACGTCATTTATTTGGGAATTGTGGTGGTCAAAATTGAGCATGTGTTCTCCAAGTACTTCGGTTTCCCCTGCCAGATCTTAACCCACAAGTTGTTCCATTTCTCTCAGCGGGCTTTTTTACGGTGTACCATTTATGGTCGAGTTTATATTCTTGGGGTGGGGTGACACGGAGTCCACTCGATACGTCAGTCACTAACTGGCTTATTGTACCATCCCCGGATGTTGATAAATGTGGAGCACTCAGTGGAATGAGAATTGGCAGTGGAAACGGAAATACTCGGAAGAAACCTGCCCCAGTGCCACTTTGTCCACCACAAATGCCACATGAACTGACCGGCGACTGACAGCCTGAGGCATGGCGTGGCCACATTTATGGCCTAGGTCTAAAGGGATTCACTCTCACCCTACCGCAGGAAGCACAAATTCGTGCGATGCCAGGACGGTGTGTGGAGTGCGTGAGGTAAGCTCCACACTTTCTTAACCTCGCCTCTCGAGACGAGTGAGAAGCGTCAGTTTCCGGTCTCATTGTCCCCGGCGTGAGTCCCATAGGCAGCATAGTCACAGCAGTGGCCTCCCTTTCCTTTTGAAACTATAATTTTGCCTGTGGTTTTTTATGGGCATGAAATTTTGTCTCTGACATTAACAGAGAAACACAGGCTGAGAGTGTTTGAGAACAAGGTGTTGAGGAGAATATTTGGACCGAAGAGAGATAAAGTGACTGGAGAAAACAGCATAATGAGGAGCTTCATAATTTGTACTCTTCTCCAAGTATAATTAGAACGATCAAGTCAAGGAGGATGAGATGGGCATGACATGTAGCATGAATGGGGAGAGAGATCGGCTCTGGGTTCCATTTAACCTCCTATCTAATGGGAGCTCGTTCCCCGGGGGAAAAGCGGCCGTGGCGTGAAGCTGACCACTCACCTCCAACTAGTTCCGAGGTCAAGAAAAGATGGGTCTATAGATCCACTCCCCATAAGCCTTCATGACTTAGTGCTTAATTAGTTAAGTACAGGTAGAACTTTACTTTCTTATTTAATTCATGGTTAGTCTTTCGGGACTTATTTCGAGGAATTACTTATATTAGAGAAAAACGGTTTTCCTCGAGCTGAGAAAAATGTAAAATCAACTGTAGTACAACTTTTCGAAATCGTTGCACCATATAATTTTATGAGAATACTGTGTAAAGTTTTCGGACTCTGCAACTGCATTATATGTGGAAGTGTATTATTTTTTATTATTGCTAGTGGGGTGGGACTAAGTGCCTTATACCGCGGCCACTTCTGGCCTATTCTACCAACCCAAGATGATAGGTGAGGGTGATTGTGGAGCAATTGGTGGAATGGAGATTGGCAGGGGAAACCGAAGTAGTCGCAGAAAAACTGCCCCAGCGCCACTTTGTCCAACACAAATCCCACTTGACCAGACCCGAGCTCGAACCCGGACCGCCGCAATGGGAAGCCAGTGACTAACCGCTTGAGCTATGGCGCGGACCATGTGGAAGTGTAACAAAACGTTCTGTTCTCTTCTGCTGTGAAGGAGGGTATCGGATACGCATTAAGGAGAAACACTGCTGTGGAATTAAAATGCTGATCACACGAAAACAGCTTGAATATTGAGTAGAGCTTGCGTGTGGCCCCACACCTAGGGTACAAGTTATGTGGAGACGAGAGGCGATACTGAAAGAGGGCGGTAGCTGGTGTGACGCGAATAAAGAGAGCCTTAATTGTTTCTGGTATTGTTCTCTGACTCCGAAGGAAAAACATTGATTGAGGGTGTTTAAGAATGAGGCGCTGAAGGAAATATTAGGACCTGACAAGCGGAAGCAACAGGACGCTTGAGAAAATTACAGTATGATGAGCTTCACCGAGCAGAGTTAGAGTGTGAGCTGAAGGCTGTGAATGTCTGGGCTTATAGAAGGTGTACGGGAAATCTGAAGGGGACAGGCCACTAAAGAAACCTAGGCGTATATGGGAGGATAATATTAAAATGTATTTTAAAGTAAGAGTATTTGAGGATGTGGGATGGATTCATTTGCCTCAGGATGGGGCTCTGAGGCGGAATCCTGTGAACAGTAACTCTTCTTGGATGCTGTAGACGGTGGGGAATATGTAGATCATACGAGCCTCTGAAGGAGGAATCTGCTCCATTGAGTCACAAAACAAAATATTTTTGCTACGGCGATGTGGAATGCATATACAATGGAATATTTAAAATTTGTTCTTTGTTTATTTTACTATGCTTTCTCAACTGCTTAGATTATTTGGCGTCGAATAAGAGAATAACTGCTTTATTTGAATTATAAAAATTGTGGAAAGAAGCGGTAGTGGCCTATTCTAATACACTGTCCCAGAATTGCCTGACGGGACTGAAGAAAATAAAGAAAGTGTGCTTCGGGATATTCAGAGTCTGCGTCAAGAATTGAGCTCACAACCCTCAGATTAAGAAACTGGAATTTCAGCAGTTCCACAGTAAGTTCGATAGTACAGGGTGATTCTAAATTATTGTCGGCGTTTCCGTGTTCTGTATTTTTCAAGCCGGAAAAAACTTGAAGGCTTACGGAATATGAAAGTTATATCAGAAATTTTTATTTCTTGTAGAATCAATACTGCACAATACTAACCAACTTCAACGTGAGCGTTTTATTTTGTTGTTCGTGATTTGAAAATTATGGACCACTGAAACCCCGACAATAATTATACTCACCCTGTAGGTCTAAACGTTATGAAGTTCCTAGTTTGCAGTTATAAATAACCTACTTACGTGATCCTGGGATTTTCTTGAAAAGTTTGCAGTTGGTTCATCTATCTCTTACACGTATTTATTGCAGCCTGAGTATGTATTACCACTTTGACAAGAGTCCGCCATTGGGTCCCATCTTGAGTCGGGTGAAATCAGTTTAGCTTTGACATATTTCCGTAAGATCAATTTTAATAGTGAAGATTAGTGAAGACAACACACGTTGCTAGAGGGAACACACACAAATAAGGGGCATATTACAGATTGCAGACGTAACAAACAACGGGCTAACGAACATAATAATAAGCTGCTGAAATAAACCATCTGGGATAAATCACATAGCTCTAAACAAGCAGACGACTCCCCTTATGAGTGGACTGCAGCGCGTGGTTTTAGCGCACATCAGAGCAGTGTAACAGTTTCGATACTTTGAGACACCTGAAGATGGCCATCTATAGTCGAAACATGTTGTGTTAAGTGTTAAATGGTAAAATTGGAGGAATAATAAAGCAACAATTGTTGCATTATTGACGGACTGTGAAATACATAGACGTTCATTAAAGATTTGCAAGAGGATGCTGTTCTCCCATCTACGTCTGTCTCATAAGTGGCATTTTCCTTGAGTTTTACGGCTAAATATTGTATAGGTTCCTCCTCCTCCTCCTCCTCATCATCATCATCCATGCGGCATTTCTCTTGAACCTCAGCTTTTCTGATTTCATAACTCTAAATATGGAAGGTGTAGGACACAAATTATGCAGCCCTTTAATGCATAATTTTTTAGTTTCCTCCTGTGACTTCATCTTTCTCATGTCCAGATATAACCCTCAACTCCTTGTTCTCAATCACCCCTAATGAATAAAATTTTAAATAGGATTTCTTTCTTTTTCATCCTTACACTGGACAAGATGTTCTTCATATGTTTCTTCCCTCCGGAAAGGTGATTCTTAAGGGAGTTGAGATCTTTTCATCTTAAATCGTATTACGTAGAAGGGGAAAATGGGGGAAGTTAAGTATGATGGACAGTGAATACAATTCTTTGTGGGGAAAAAGGAGTGTTAGCTGTCTAATGGGCATCAGGAGCCCGTTGTAAGTAGCCCCCGCCCACGGCTTACGTTGAGTGATCTTGTAAAACCCTCTATAAGGTGGTGTGTAGCGCGGGAAAACATCAGCTGGCAAACATGGTGGAAGAGTGAAACCATTATGGCTTACGATACATTATTTAGGCTCGCAACTACATTAAATATTTGTTTACCTGCTGTTCTCAATATTGTCTGGCCTAGAGTCACAACAGCTCCAACTGTCGTGAGATGACAGAAGAAATAAATACTTTCACAGGTCATGACACCGTATTGTCCCGTAGATTCTTACAGATGTTACCATATTCCCAAGGTTTCGCCATTGGATCGCATCCTAAGGCGAATTCACTCGACTCTTTCAAACGAAAAGAAAAGAAACTCCGTGGCCTATAGTCCGTAAGCGAACTAACCCTGCCGAGCGACCGCCGCTTGTCAGTGAAGTTAATGCCAACCTTCATTAAGTAATTTTTAATATTGTTCTATTTAGGTGTACGTCTCTTAAGTGGTTTGTGCTTGAGTTTTCACACAAAAATTTAGAAGGTATTTTTCATTTCCGCCACCTCTTGTGTGAGATCTTCACATATAAATCTGATTCACTTTTATCCTGAAAATTGGAATATTCTTCTTCTACATTTCGCCGTCATAAACAGATTTTTCTTATAATTCTTCAAATACCGTATTAAGATCTGAAGTCTATACAGTGTGCCAATATTCTTTAGAAACAGGCGTTTTTAATAAAAATGGTGAAAGTTTACCTATTTTCTGTGTAAATTAGCCGTTATATTTGAGGGATAAAACCCGAAATTAAATTCACCACGGTCTTAATTAGAAAATGTGTCAGAATCAGACGGCCGACGCTGTATAGTCACAATACTCAGAGCGTCGTTATATAGCCCATGAAATAAAGCAATATAGAGACCGAAGGACAGGAATGCGGATTCTGTATTATTTCTGTTCACTCTGCACCAAATTTTCCTGATTTTATTATTACCTTGATTTAGTCCTGAACCTAATATTTAAACTAATATATGTATATTTTCGTGCATATCTTGAAAGCTTGTCTCACAAATTAGGAATAGAAAATGGTTTGTAGCTGCTGATGGATATATTTGGACTTAGGAGGCTGAAGCGGCCTCCGTAGTCTAGGGGTAACGTTCCCACGTCATGACTCAAGGTACCCGGGTTTATAAACCCGGCGGAGGTCGTGGAATTTTTAAGGGCGGAAAAATTCAGGGAACAAGTCCTCCGGGAGGGACTTTAAGCCGTGGGTCCCGTGTCGTAGATTTACGGCACGTAAAAGAACCTCATGTCTCTAGGAGACCTCTGAACAAAATTAGGCCAATTTTCCCGCCCAACTAGTTTCCAATTCCTCCGGTAGATGGGGGAGGTATCAGGTACCACTGCCAGAGGAGGGGGGACCTCTCTGACAGAAAGGGACTAAAGTATTAGATACCACTGCCAAGTAGAGGGTAGAAACCTTGCTGGCAGAAAGGGACTAGGAACCCCTGCCAGAGGAGGGACGGCCTCGCTGACAGAAAAGGACTAACTATTAGATACCATTGCCAGTAAGAGGTTGGAACCTCGCTGGCAGAAAGGGACTGATAGTAAGCACCAGTACCGGTAGGGTATGGGGACAGTAGAAATTAAAGGGGGACGCACAATGGACCAGTAACCGGTCTAAGTGCATGGGGAAACCCACCCCCTCAATACAGAATACGGAATAGGAGACTGGAGAAAATTACGTAAAGAGCAGCTTCATGATGCTCTCTCTTCGTCACATATGATTAAGTGGATGAAATCGAAGACGTTGAGATTCAATGTTTCTTCAGTTCCTCCAGTCCGATAGTGGAGTAACAGAACGTGAAATAGATCAACATTTTGTTTAGATCCCTTCCAGTTCATCATTTATGGTCGTCGTCCTTTCGATAATACATAAACTTTGCCGTTGTGAAATCGTTGTAAAATAATCTTAAGACATAACACAACAAATAGAGCGCTTAATTAATTTTTTGTCTCCTGTTGCAGACATACCATACCATTTGCTGTGGCATGAGCAGACTTCTGGACACATCCGTACGGTGTAAGTACAGTATTTCCTTTCTCCCACTTCTGTTTCTACTTGAGGTAACGGAATTTCCTGCACGCACTCAGCTGAATCCGGAGAACATAGGGGAAAGCCGATTCTTGTCTGAGCATTAGGGTCGATATAATCGAAGTCTGTACTTATACATATTGTATGCGATAGGTCGAGAGAGGCGAAGAAAATCGATAGGGCCGACTGGAAGTGGAAGAAGCTACCAGTATGAAACGTTCGAACTAAAAATCCGGGTCTGTTTTCTACACGGAAGCATTCTGTGTTCATGTAATTCCATCACAAGCACTCTGGACATAGATATCAGAAGAGAGGTGTCCCGCATCGGTACAGTAACGATAATGCTGGTGCATCAGGCAGAATATCAAATAGGATTGAGCAATTAAGTAATAGAGACATACGAGTTTGTTATTCCTTTAACTTTTTGGGTATTCTTACTTAATATCACATATAATACGACAACATGAATATGGGTGGTACCCCTAAAATCGAAATAGTCAGAATGGGAGGATACCCCTTATAGCATATTGTATTTCCGTATTTCGTAAAAGTAATATTTTCGCCATGGCTGAAATAATTGCTAGTCTGTACAGGGAGCTGGATCATCAAAGTACTAGTAATATTTAACGAGGGAAGCTGTTTGATTAATTCGGGTATACTGACTGCAGAAGTGAGGGTCAAACATTGTAATGTGCAGAGTTTATTTCTGTCAACAACTTTTATGTTCTTGAAATTATGACTTTATTTAAAGGAGAACTGACATATTTCACTAATTGAACACAATTGATCACATTATGGTTGACATAAGCAGAATATATTGTCACGATTTAGGGTTGTGGCTATAGACGGGGTTGGGATTGGTGACTCGATTTACTGAGCTGTTACAGGTTGTACTGACACTATTTCCATACTTTAAAAATCACTACAAGCTAAGATGTCTTCAGCCTGCACTTCACCAGTCGTTGCTTGGTAACAACTCTCAACAGTGGAGATTCTTCACCTTCTGTGTTCACATCGTTACTGTTACTGCGAATATCCCATAACCGAACTGTCAACTGAACTATAGCTTCATCTTCTCAGCCTCGCTTGCAGAACTCAACTGACCGACGAATACCTAAAAGCAACTGCCGGACTGGCGGCCATTTCACACCAAGCTCCTAGTCTTCTCTTCACAAGCTGACTCCCAACTAGCAACTAACTGTGTCAAAGTTAAAGTCATATTGCGACTGACAGCCAGTCAGTCAGTAAGTTTTGGTGTCGAGCCCCATCTGGAGCTCATGATTAGATATTTATTACTGTTTGACAGTCACGGTCTTGTTTTTGTGGGGCGCCCTCTCTGACGAGAGTACGGGTCTGTCTTTTGTATATGCTGCTGGTCCTTGCCAGCGCAGTCTTTCTCGGGTCCGAGTCCATTGGGACTCACGACTATAGTTTACTGTCTCAGATGTGAGACTTCCTTTTTCGTCGCCCACTGCGACTCGCAGGGTCACGGTGGAGGTTTTCGAGGTCTTTGCCAAGCAACGGGTGTATACGCCACAGTGTCTAAGAGGAAAAATATGGGAGTCCAAAGAATTTGTTGTTCTGTTTCAAAATTCAGAACAAAAGCCTGTAACGCGATGGGGATCTGCGTAAGTGTATGTGAATACTTTGTAATATGTGCGATAAAACCACATTCCACGAATTTGATGACTCTACCATGTATATAAGTGGTTCCTAACTTCGAGAATATAAGCCGCACATTGGACTTTAAATGCCAGGTTTGGGTAAAAGTGTTCTACTAGCACTTGTGTCCGTAAAATGTACCCAAGCTCCAGTTTCATAAATTTGAGCAAGAGCTGTCAATGCATTAACTATATGAAGCATAACCATAAAATGGAATTTTTATTTATATTTTACTGTCTTGAAGATAGCTGTAATATTTCCTTTCCAATTTTAGTTATCAGTTATTTTCTGAAAATACTTTTATCGCTTGGAATACTGTCATAAAAATCCAATTTGTTTCTTGCACGAAGTCCGGTTGTACTCAAAAATATTTCCGGGAAATTTTGTTGCGCACACAAGTGTTTCTTTCTCCCGAACTTGAAATGTTTTGTAGAGCTGTCGGCCTGGTTGTAACGATAATTACAGAGAAATATGAATAAAAGTTTTTAGACTTGTAAATATAAACGATTCTAAGAAAAGGGTCGGATGCATTAATGAGTATAATTCTCTTCTTCGGATGGAAAGTCTAACACAGGGAAGATTATAATATATGCACTGATATGTTGGGTTTTTGGACTTATCCATCGTCCTGGTTTTTAAGATAACAAAATAAAAACACGATGTTTCGGAAACTGGATCTGTTTCCGTCCTCAGGTGAAGGAAAACACCTATTCAGTTGGGTCCGTTAGAAAGAGCTAGCCTCAATCACTCAATTATAATATATTTTTATACGTTGTTTGCAGCCACTGGTCCAAATGAAAAGATAATGGATCAGTCATTTATGTAAATTTATTGTCACTTCTCCAAGGCAGTGAGGAAATGTGCATTTTTTTATTTTAGATATACCAATACTAGAAATGTTTAGGCGAATTTAATGTAATAACAAATTACTTAATGGAGTTCTCTTCTTGCACAATGTCTTAATCAGACTTTGTACTGCGTTTTGTTAGTAAAGAAGATAAAAGTCAAAACTATCTCTGTAACAAGACGTGAAGGTCTATGAGGTTGTGAGACGTCGAGGCTCCCACATTTTCTAGACAGTCGGTTCACAGATGGCGGTAAGTGTGTCAGCCTTACGCCCCGGCCGCCCTTTACTCCCAAGGAAAATTCCTGGTACTCATTTACGTTGGAGGTTGAATCGGCCCCCATTTCGGAAGGATCTATTACTTTCATCTTCACGGTAAACATTCAGATGGAGGCAGAAGCTTTCGCCGAAACATTGATACCCATGTACAAAATTTATAGGAACCCATCTCAAAAGATAATAATATTCCAAGGCTGGCATATGTTCCGTTCTAGAGTTATGTAGTTTAAGCGCTGAGTCCAATATAATATATATTGCAAAACTTTCGATTATATCGATTTGGTATCTGGAATGTCGCCATAACGAGAAGCGAAGTGGTACAGTCGGATAACAGTTCTTAGAGCCTAAAGCAATGTTATATCTTCGGAACTGCACACAGAGATGAGGACTGCTATGTCGCCATTACCAACTTATAGCCCTGTAACATAAACTAAAGCCCCTGAATATACTAACTTCAAATGTTCCTTCACTTTTTTCGAATATCGTGAAAAGGGGCAAAATACCGGTTTTGGTCATAGTCAAGACGGTATACTGCTCACGACCATGTAGAGGATTGATGATTGGAGATAGATGTAGTTGTGATGCTAATATAATAATAATAATAATAATAATAATTCAGTTCAATTCAATTCATATTTATTTTCGTGCAAATTTAACAGCTTAGAGGCCAAATACGAAGTTATGAAGAGTAAGAAAAAAGAAAGACCGCCTCTGTGGTCTAACGGTCAGAGTTCCTGGCTACAGATCCAGAGTTCCCGGGTTCGATTCTTGGCACTACCAAATTTTCTGAGAAGTAGTGGGTTTGGAATGGGGTCCACTCAGCCTCGTGTGGATAACTGTGGAGCTACTTGAATGGAAAAGTAGCCTCTCCGGTCTAGAAAACCGAAATTAACGGCCGTGGGGATTCGTTGCGCTGACCACGTGACACCCTCTACCTACTAAAGTTGGCTCTAACTTCGCCGATAAGCGGTGGTCGCTCGGTCGGTATAGTTCGCTTGCGGACTACAGCAACGGGTTTCTATTAAGAAGATAGAAACAAGAATAGAACATTCAAATCAGATTCCAAACAAGGCGACAGGAGAGGTGGTCGTACTGCCAACTGGCAAGAGGGGTACTGCTTCATCATGACAATGCAAGGCCCCATACCGCCCGAGCAACCCAGGAGAAAATTCAAGAACTACGGTGGGAATTTCTTGAACATCCGCCTTACATCCCGGGCTTGGCCCTTAGTGACTTCCATTTGTTTGGTACGCCAAATAATCACCTTGGTGGCAAACGTTTCGCTGATGACGAAGTGATTGAAACAGATGTGCTGAAGTGGCTGAGACAACAGCCAAAAGATTTCTATGCTGCGCTGAAGTGGCTGAGACAACAGTCAAAAGATTTCTATGCTGCGCTGAAGTGGCTGAGACAACAGTCAAAAGATTTCTAATCTGCACTGAAGTGACTGAGACAACAGTCAAAAGATTTCTATGCTGCCGGTTTCCACGCACTGGTAAAGCGACGGGACAAGAATATCAGTGTTAGTGGAGGACATATCGAGAAATTAATGTTTTTTTCCACGTTTGAATATCACAAATCCATTTGTGACCCATTTACTGACTCTTTCTCGCACACGTCCCACTGCGTCCTGGCGGTCCATCCCGTAACTACCACTACAGCTTTCTGCTGGGAACAGAATCAAGACAGAAGATATTTTGTAGTACACGAAATGTGGTAGTCCAGTCATTAACCTGGCTAGGTATTGGCTGAACAACCGATATTTCGTAGGAGAGTGTGTCGCGGGGATAAACTGCCGGATTATGACACTTACCTTCATCTAACTTCGGAATCTAGAATATACAGAGCTTCATTCCGCGCTCTATTTGAGCATCCATGTCGTGGTTCCTATCGACAGGGTCTCCCTTCGTGTTTACCTCCTTTGCTTCAACTCTCATTATGAAATAGTTACCGTCAAAATAATTTGAATTTTTCAAACAGAAACACAATTAAGTACACAGTTAACAGGTTAGACAGAAGTGTGCTGGAGGTTAAAATAAATACATACAGTTAATGTTCGGAACTGTGTGTCTGCTAATGCCCTGAAGACTCTTAGCTTCTGCGGAGATAATAACGAATTACGTTCAGATTACTGTTGGGTCCGAAACCGAGATAACTTTCCGGATTCTATTTGTTAACACGCTTAAATGTCGCACATATAAATATTATATGACTTGAGGACGTACGAGAACTTGTCACAGTCACATTCATCGACCTAACATTACAGCAGCAGTAGCACCTACCAGTATTACAAAGACTGCATCAGGATTAAAACTACCCCCAAAAAATAAAGAAACGTGGAAATATAAGAGGAGATCTTCATATAAGGTAAAAGTAAGTAAAGGTATCCCTATAATAGACCGTGGAGGCCCATAGGCTTGTGAGACGTTGAGGCTCCCACATTATCTAGATAATCGGCCCATAGATGGCAGCAAGATTGTCAGCCTTACGCGCCGGCTGGCCTTTACCCTCAAGAATATTCCTGGTACTCATTTCTGTTAGAGGCTGAGTCGACCCCAGGGGCATAGTGCGGCTGAAAATATTAGGTACATTGAAAAAATCCAAACACCTTATCCGGACTTGAACCCGTGACCTTCCAGCTTGTAACATAGTGCCTGAATCAACTACACTACCACGTGTCTCTCTTCATATGTTGAGGGTAGTTAAGCAACGTTAGTGGCACGCGGTAGCGTAGTTGGTTGAGGCAGTCTGCTACAAACCGGAAGGTCGTTGTTTCGATTCTCTATGAGGTCATTAAATTTTCAATTCACCTAATTCTTCCAGCCGCACTATGACCCTGGGGCCGAATGAGCCTTTAACAGAAATGAGTTCTAGGAATGCATTCAACAAACAACTGCAGACAGTCAGCAGGGATTAATTTTGCAGCTTGAAAGTTAGTCATAAGACTAATAATGCTTAAAAATATCGCGTTGCAAAATCTTTACCAAGGACAAATGAAACTGGCTCAGGATCGTGTCATAAGGCGAGCTTTTCGTATTTGCGGTATTGAATCTTCGAGTTCAGCTATCAGTACTGCTTGAACTCGGGAAGTTCTCGGTTTAAATCTCGGCTTGGACACCCACTATTCTGACTGGGCTTTTCGTGGATCCCTTCAGTCACTTCTTGCAAATTCTGGCATAATACTTCAGTTGGCCCACAACTTTATTCACCTGTCATCCTACCATTGGGCAAGATACAGACAGCGTCATCAAATAAACAACGAAAAAAATTCGTTCGTATGAGTACATGCACCTTATGTAGCTCTTGAGCGTAAGACGAGGCTAATAACGTCACATGCACTTACGAAATGAAAGCAGAACATGAGGCCCCATAATCAATACGGACGCTAGCGTCTTTTGTGCAACTCTTCAGGTGGAGAGCCCACACAAGTAGTTTAGGATTCTATTCAGCGGTTCCAATAGAGATTCTCAGCAGTTGGTCTCTTCAGTGGCCACAAACTTCCACCGTCGATTGCAGATCTCATAACGACCTTGTCTTTCCCTCACTCCGTTTTCACTTCTTTTTGTAATAACATCCACTTCTATTACGTTCTCTATACTCATTCTACGAGAGAATACGGTGGGAGCTCTATCAAGATGACGAGAAAGCAATGGCCTCTTGGTAACAGCATTAAGGTCGCTCCACATCACTCCTCTTAAAGCAGTGGCAGCTTAACAGAAAGGTATTCAGAGAATTTGTTCGAGTTTTAGATCAGTTTCAGGAAGTGATGATTGGGTATCATTATTCATAAAGCACGCTACGGGAGGAAATAAATGCATACACAGAATTTGGGGGGGGGCACGTGGTAGCGTAGTTGGTTGAGGGGCACTGCTACAAGCCGGAAGGTGGCGGGTTCAAGTCCCTGTGAGGTCACTGGTTTTTTTTCAATTGATCTAATCTTTCCAGCCGCACTACGGCCCTGGGGTCGACTCAGCCTCTAACAGAAATTAGTACCAGGAATTAATAAAAAAAAAATAATTTTCCTGGGGAGTAAAGCACGGCCGGCGCGTTAGGCTGACAACCTTACCGCCATCTTTGAGCCGATTGTCTAGATAATATGGGACCCTCAACGTCTCACAACCCTATGAGCCTTCACGGCCCCTTACAGGGATAGCTTTATTCTTAACAGAATTTTTGGTCGAACGACTTGAAGGAATGAAATCCCTGTTAATTTCGGTCTTCAGTACCGTAATCTCCATTACCTTATCACATAAAATACCCCCTCTACACAGGAATCACATATGATATAACGTATTTGCACACAATTAAATGAATAAAATAAATAATGGTGTACAGTTACCATAATTCAAGAGAAATTTGCATTCAATTATAGGGGAACGCAACGGAAATATTTGAGCAACAAAGTAAACCAGTCATAACGCGCCTTGTCTTCGTTTCTCAAATCTGGAACCTGAACGTTACGGACTTGTTGGCTTGCGACATTTTTAGATGAACTCAAATCTACTTCATTTCAATATTGGATGGCTAAAATTTTGTATAATGATATTTTTTTACAAAATAGACCCGTGCAAGGTTTAGTAACATTTTAATCGATAAAGCGGCCTATAAATATGGCCTGTTTATCGTTTATTATCTCTGAATTTTGTCCAGAGGATGTATATAAGTGTATCGTTACTCAGAATGATGAGTGAGTGTGCTCCAGAATGCCAAACTGACTGATCTTTGCAATAATGACGCAGAAAATTTTACAGTGTGGGAGCTGACCATAACGTGAAGCATTTCAAACAAGAGTTTCCGATGATAATGCTATATGAAGAGAGACCCCCCCCCCTCCAAACGGAATTTGTTTCTAGAAGCCTTATAGTACAGGTTTCCGCCGCTAGGTGTTGTCAGAGAAGTTTGCGTTAATGTTTGGTGAATTTTTGTCAAGACTTTTTTATAATTCGTCTATTTTTTAATGGCTGATTCACACGAACAACGTGCTGCTGTGAAATTTTGTTTCCTTTTGGGGAAACAGCAGCAGAAACGGTTGTTCTGTTACAAACAGCCTACAAGGAAGCCGCCATGAGTAAAACACAAATATACGAATGATTCTCCCGTTTCAAACGTGGTGAAATGTCAACTGATGATCAACTTCGAAGTGGACGTCTTTCGACCGCCCGAACTGACGAAAACGTAAAAAAATTCGTCAAATCATTCTGGAAGATCGCCGGCGGACGATTGACGAACTCGTGGAGCGTACTGGGATCGCATGGAGTTCCTGTCAGCGAATTTTAATGTAAGAATTGCTCATGAAACGACTTGCAGCGAAGTTGATGCCTCACCTGCTCACCCCTGATCTGAGAGACAATCGCCTGGCTGCATGCCGTTCTTTGAAGGAGCACTTGGAAACCGACCCTGAACTGGCCGCCTGTCAGTTTACACACCCTCGAACCCACCCCCTTGCCTGACA
The DNA here is from genome assembly GCF_002891405.2 of Cryptotermes secundus. Classification (NCBI taxonomy): domain Eukaryota; kingdom Metazoa; phylum Arthropoda; class Insecta; order Blattodea; family Kalotermitidae; genus Cryptotermes; species Cryptotermes secundus. The sequence continues at coordinate 1,585,154 of NW_019738952.1, read as the reverse complement.
TTTTTCTTCTGCGCATTCAAGGTTACTCTTGGCCTTGTTTGAAGTTACGTGACACTTACTATACCATGTAACACTGCCGGATGCCTGCATACACTTTTATGTTGCACTTTACAGACACTCTGCCGTAAAGAAGAAAAGTAGTACCGCATATCTTGAATCTACATAGCACGCATGTCAGGTGACCTGAAAAGTACTGGCCGTTCCTGAATCCTCAGAGTATATTTAGAAAGTTCTAAAAACACAGCCATAAAACACAGCAATAACATTTTGTTTGTAAAACGCCTGGGACATTTATATTTCTAGGTTAACGACCTTTGGTGTACCAGTTTAATGACTGCGTTCTAACCGTGTTCATTGTGTAGCAGCGGATAAAATCTTGGATTCCGATGACGGATAAAGAATTCGGAATGTTATGGAGGAACACGCATTTGAGGTACTGTCCCACCCATGCGCGCAATTACTGATTCCTGGGTTACTGAGCTATGTTGTTTCAGCTGCAAACCTATAAATAACACCAGAAAGTGCTCACGTGTGTTGAGTAAATTGTTATCTGGGGATGGTCTTGTGTTATTTTATGGTACTATCTTAACGTTTGCCTGGAAAAACTAAGGAAAATTACGAAACTTGGTTTTTATCCGGAGCCGAAACAGAGATTATAGTTAGTTACTTCCCAGATGAAGGGTCTGGTTTTATACCCAGGTCTCCATAATCGGTATATGCATTAAGAGACAGCCAGCATCCACTCCACACGTATACTTTTAAGCATACGTGTGTGTGTGTGTGTGTGTGTGTGTGCGTGTACATACTTGCCAAGCACAGCGGCTTCGCAGTCTAAGGCATTAACTGCCTTCGCCCGCTCGAACACTTGGATCTTGAGTTCGAATCCCACTCGTGGCACAGTTGTCTGTGTGCATTTGTGTTGTTCTGAGTGTAAGTAGCGGCGTTGCGACAGGCTGATCCCCCGTCCAAGGAATCCTACCGACTATCTATAGGATTAGGAAACTGGAAAGTCGACCAGAGCCATGCAGAGATAGAGAGAGAGAAAGTATATATTTAAATAACTGAGTAATTATGGCGAAGAGTTGTTTAGAAGGTGCTGGTCGTCCAGCTTGTCAAAGTCTCCATATTTTATGGAACACGATGCTTCATTGCAGTAATCAGAAGGGTTCACCACTGGCTCCTTGCCGAAACAGATGAATCCAGCCCATACCACCACGCCTTCTTTCTTAGGATCCCCCACCCAGGGGAAGAATATAGATCGAGAGTTTGAAAACCAACATCTCGGTAAGATATTCAAATTCAAGATATAACGCGTAAAGAAGAGCGCTTGTGCATGGCGTATCATTGCTGTGCTTGTCGCTGTACTCGAATGTGCATTTAAGTGACAGACGCGAATTTTGAAGAGTTGTATAATATTTTTTGTTGTTAGAGAATAATTTTTTTTTATTTTACATTGAACTAGTTTTGAATTAGTAAAAAATTGTGAACGCCGCCCAGTGTGATTGACATTTTTTTAATCTTTAATCCTTTACATGTTTCGGTCACAGCAACCGTCTTCAGAAGGACATTATCATTACTTGCGGAAACTACCACTACAATGTCATTGGTTATTATCAATATATACAGACACTAATATTATAATGTCATAAATATAAAATATTATATTTAACAATTATTGCGATATGCATGAATTTATTAAAACATTTATAAATTATTATAGCTTGTCCATTTACAAGTATAGTTTCAAAACTTTTTCTTAAAATCTAGAATCAGCTTGGTTCGTGTCCTTTATACTGCCCCTCATTAAAGGAAGATGTGTGTATACCGTGTTGTGGTTCCGTTGTTTGAAAAATAGGACTATTTAGTGTCGTCCAGATGTTCGGGTCACGCTGTGTTGTTATACCGCTAGGAGCTATATTACTGGGGTGACGGACCAGGATGAACCAAGTTGTGAATTTTGTTTAAGACCCCATATTTCGCCTTAATATTTATTACATTTGTAGTGGTCCACTACTCCTCAAACTCTTCGACTTGGACCCATATTAACTGGTCCATTCTACCTCAAAACCAGTTGATTAGTACACCCACACGTTTGGCAGACTCCTTCCGGATCACCCTGTATAACTCATATTTATCTTTAAAATCAGGGCGCTCCATCAACTGAGCCTGTAACTGTGGATATCTGAACGCATCATCGCCATGTTTCATTGCAGCAATTTCCACAAGGAGCCATACTTGCTGACGCCTGCCTGTGTTGCCACTTCACTGTCTCGGATCTCCAGTCTTCATTTAAGAGACGAGTGGGAACTCCCAGTCCAACAAATCGATAAGGGTGGGCGATGAACAGCCCTTGATTCAGAGACTTGCAAATTTCAGTAACATATCTCTCATTTCGCTGCAATTTACATGTTAAATTCTTCATTTAATTCCATAGAACTCAAATGCGATAAAATTACCAAAAAAAATACTGTGTGCATTCGTGCTTTTAGCAACGAAATAACAAGTTTGGTCGCTATGGTTTCCTTGTGCAAAACGCATAAATCGAAAGCATTCTACGAGTAGGAAAGCCTCTTTGTTGGTTGGAATCAATCATATCCGAAATATATTAACGGATTTCAACACATGCTTATTCTAAGATATTTATATATGTGTAGTTATAGCAAGTGTCACGTAACTTCGAACAAGGCCAAGAGTAACCTTGAATGCGCGGAAGAAAAATTTCAGACAAGGGGTGGGTTCGAGAGTGTGAGAAGTGACAGGCGGCCAGTCTGGCCAGACTGGCAGCGCATTCAAGGTTACTCTTGGCCTTGTTCGAAGTTACGTGACACTTGCTATATATTCAAGTAATTTTCAATTCTTTATACAGTGGTCATCGTATTATTCGCGTATATAACCCGAGCTACTCACAGCATTTTTATAAATAAGAAAATAACAAATAAATAGATTAGACAGGTCTAAGATATGTTAAACCCTGGCGTAATATGAAGAGAGGGAGAAAAATTTATTGGCATCTTTCCTTATAACCAGATGGATGCGGTATCGTATGTACTTCGTTTTGTATTGTTCCTCTTATGTACAGACTTTCCTTGTCTGTATCAGTTTAAGATCTACTGCCACCGGGTGGAAACCCAAATGCAGTAAATTAACAATTCAATTAAATTCAATTCAATTCTTGTTTATTATCGTGCAAACTTAACAGCCCAGGGGCCAAATACAAAGTTAGCACAAGTACGTAGAAAGAAAGAAAAAACTTACAAACAAAATATAAAATAAAGTCATTTATATAATAATAACAACAATAAACCACTGCCCATTTCCGTTTCTTCTCTTCATGAAAAATTAGCAAAAATGTTTAGGCCTTCTGCCATTCCGATACTGAAGTTGATGTTCAAAGAAAAAAAAAAGAGAATCATTGTCTTTAACGTACGAAAGATTAAGAATACATTCCTCTTGTTTACTGCATGTCTACCAGCCGCCGCTGCTCTCATATTTTACTAGCTGCTTTACAAACGGGAATGAGTGAGAAGAAAAAGCGGTAGATGATTAACCGACGGATGTCTATAAGGGGGGGACATAAAATGAAGGATGTGTAGTTTTATGTTTTGAACATGACAGACAGGCAAACGTACACACTGATAACAGGCTGCATTGTTAACATGTCTGTGGGTACTGATACTGTCAAAACATCACTCAGCGTCTATTGATCCAGTGGCGGGACGTTACAAATAGCGAACACGCTTAAGAGCCGTTATTATACCTTATCGTGTAGACGTGCACGGCGAACAGGATGAAAAGATTCTCACTCATGGAACCAAAGAATTTCATTCATTGCTTTATATATTATTATTTCTGTAGAAAATATCTCAAGGAATTAACCGGTTTATGAATATATTTATTTGTATCAACATATTTGTAAATGTGATAATTATTTCAAGAATTATGTACGTAAAATCAATAAGCAAATATAATCTTTAAATTTGTTATCTAACAACGCTACCTGTATCGTGACCTTGCAGTATCGACCATAGGATATTAATGAATATTCCACGTTTGGTGGAATGAAAATTGGCAGGAGAAACCGAAGTACTCGGAAAGAATTTTCCCCAAATAAATGACGCCATTACCTCTGTGTAGTTTATTTGAAGCACGCTGTTAATAATTCAGACTCTGTGGTGGCGAATGATTCGATTCATTTTGCAGGAATAAATCTGGATTTATGCCGATATAGAAATTTAAATCGAATGGCTCAAATTCGGTCCTGTCTTCTTTACTTCTCATAATACGCTGTTTTTCAACAAGAATTAGGAATTTCTGAAATAGCGCACCAACTCGACGTTTTAGCAATGTCGGGTAAGTTGTGGTTGCCTAGTGGCGTGCTTCCTAATTATCACCCTTCTTGCCAAAGCATCATAGCCTTAGAAATATTTTTTCACGTGCGTGTAGAGGGTGTCTTGCAATATTCTTTCTAGATGAATGATATTCATGAGCAGCGTATTAACAATAAATTTTGTTCACATTGAGGAAAACTTTTACTGAGACTCATGAAATGAAATGTAATTTTCTGAGCTTTCCTGTATCTTCTGCCATAACCTTCAACGTCCTGCCAGAAAATTATCTTCTTTGTTCGTAATTTTACCTTCTATTAATGTTAATACACAATTCTCTTTCTTGTTTACGATCTAACCGTTCCGTAAACAGACAGCACACAATTGTTCATAGATATAATAAGACATGGTGAGCCATCCTGCCGGAAGATGGTGTTAGGATAGCTCTTCACCCGAGCGATAGTCGCGTCTACTACGCTGGGTTTACTTCGGTATTCATTCTTGTGCTGCTGTGACTATACATTGCTCAAGGGAACTGTAAGCCGGAAACAAAGCAGAATCATACACAATGTGTTGAGGACGTTAGTTTCTAAGACTTGCTGGAACAAGGTGGCACATCTGGGGACACTTCTAGCGCTGAAATATGTCCCGTGTAATAGACTGCATCTTGCCCGTGCTTCAACAGTGTCCTCACTTGTGTTACCACTGAACAGTGCGCTACGGGCTACAATCTAAACCACCTGATTCCCTTCAACATGTCCCCAGTCTCATTTTATTGGATAAGTAACTTCTGAGAATATATTCTTAACCCTACTTTATGTTTAACTCTTCTAGTTTCGACGTTGTTTAAAGGTGAAAAGAAAAACGTCGTATCCTTCCATGCAGCGGCCAGAGTGAGGTTAAAAAGCTCATATCTGTAAGTGATGTACACTATCTTCTACACGTACAATACAGGGACATTGAAGCTATTTCCTGCACAGTCTCCGTGGGAATTTGGACACTTGCTTTAAAATAGCTCAAGTATTTTCTATCCGCTGTCCACATAAGCCATGATCTTGTTTTTTCTGCAACATTTTCGCTGATTTTCTACGTTTAAAATTTGTTGCCTCCAAGATGTTGTCTCTTTCCAGCCCTGAAGCAATATCCTGGAGATTAAAACGGAACTTCGAACCCATTACTTTCCTTTTTTCAAAAGTAAGTTATGTAAAATGAAGGGCCGCGACATAGCTCAAGCGGATAGTCGCTGACTTTCCATCGCGGCGGCCCTGGTTCGATCCCGGGTCTGGTCAAGTGGGATTTGTGGTGGACAAAGTGGCGCTGGGGCAGGTTTTCTCCGAGTACTTCGGTTTCCCCTGCCAATCTTCATTCCACCAATTGCTCCCACATCACCCTCACCTATCATCTAGGGCTGGTACAATAGGCCAGAAGTGGCCGCAGTACAAGGGACTCAGTCCCACCCCACTAGCAATAAAAAATATGTAAAATGAATGAGATGCTAGGAAGCTCATTTGTGTCCACATGTTTCAAAAGGGGAATTGTTCAATTTATAAGATTCGCCAGAGGTTGGCACTAACATGCATTAACAACAAACCTCTCCGAAACTTAAGTTGGATAAGTAAAGAGAGAAAAGAAAATTAATGTTCTTTGCCCATGCGACATTCAAACTCCCTTCGTCTTCCTCACAGAAATCAAGGGGAATTGTTAAATTTGTTTTGAACACACGGTGCTTCGAAATTATGTTCACAGGCTGTGAACATAATTTCGAGTTGCAAAACGTGAGTCTCAAGCAGGAAACATTAAGCACGATTTTGCTTGAATTTAGAAGTATATTTCAACAAACAAGTCAAAAATCTTATATTTGGATCAGGGTTATCAAAAAATTGGCGTAATTCAGAGTTACGCTTGAAATTTAATTATAAACGAAGTTAAAAAACAAAATTGCCTATTTCTAATCGTATGGGGGAAGAAAATTCTAGAAGAGAACACCCAGATTCAACACGACGAATCAAAAGGAAGAAAAGTCTCCATATCTCGTACAGATCGAGAAGCATGTAGACTCATTATTTTAAATTATAGTCGTATACGGAATGTTAGTACCAGCTGTAAGACAACGACAGGCAGATCTCTTCACTTCTACAGCCATTGTGGATGCAACTGTTTTGCTGTAGTCTGTCCAGAGTCAGCTTACCTCAGCAGAGCGGTATGTAGGTTCTTTTGAGCGTTCATTAAAATGATACAAGGCTTTGTACGTTGCAGAACGGATAGAGAAAGAGATTCGCTAATCAGGAAAGAATCTACATTCGTTGGCTACATATGTAAAAGCTACGTAAATTTTTTAACCGCTTTTGAGTTTACGTTAAGCCTAATGTGAAAGCAATTAGCACTTCTCCTGATGCATTAGAATTACTCCCCGTGGTTAGTGTTTGGATGTTCTACTGTCGTGCCATACAATAATATTGATTTTTTGTCAGTAATATTTACTTAAGGGAAAATGTACCGCACTGTCTTTTTGTCTCCGTTTTGACGTTTTAAATAAAGTGAAGTATCTTCATGACAATTAGTGTGGGTTTAGTGCGGTTGTATTTTTGCTTCCAACAGTTAGTGAGGAACAACAACATGGGAAGCTTACGAACTATTATTGTTAGTAAGGCAATTACTAATTAATTAATTTCGGGGAGTACATTTGTTATTAAGAAGCCAGTAATTTTCCCAGATACGGAAGAAATTACCCGCCATTTGTGGAACCCGAAGCTTCATTACCATGGTCATTTGTTCACATCCTGAGCTACTTGAATGCAGTGAACACGATCTCATCCTGGATTTTCATATCCTTCTTGTTAGTGCCCTCCCATCTAGGTCTAGGTCTCGCAAATGGACCCTTCCTCCTTGTTCTGCACCCAGAATTTTCGACTCATCTCTCATGCGTTCTACCTACCACAGCCACCCATCCTCCGCGATTTGAGCAGTCTGAAAACATTTTGTGAAGTATAGTTAACACACGAACAAGACGTGAAAAATCTGTGTCAGGTTGGCTTGCAGTACAAAGACTATGCTCTCTCTAAAGTGTGGAATCTCAAATGTTAGCATTTTTGTGTATTTGCCTTCTCCTCTGAAGTTTCAGAGGGAGGAATAGTGTATATTTACCTTCCAGGCTGTATCTCTAAAGATTTCTTATCGAAGAAGCACTTTGATGTCAAAATCAGACTGCTATATGGTCCGTCGCCAGTGCACGTTATATCAGTTCTGTGCTGGATATTTCTTATGCTATAATGTGTTGCCCTTTACATCGTGGAAGGCGCATAAGTTACAAGTATCTGAAAATATTTTTTTTCCTTGGCACTACAGCCCCAGTGGGCCTAGCCCTACCTCCATGAACTCCGTTCTATTCGGTTTTTCTAGATCTTACACATTCGGTAGGACTCCTTGGGCGAGTGATCAGCTCATCGCAAGGCCTCTACCTGTAGACAAACACAGAAAAACGCACACAAACATACATGCCCTGAGTGGGATTCGAACCCACGATCCCGGCTTCCGAGCGAGCGAAGACAGTGCATGCCTTAGACCGCTCGGCTACCGTGACCGGCATCTGAAAATATAGTGGCAACAAAAATATTTTAAGCCATTTCGTTATCTCAAAAAAGTCGTAAGATTTCTTGAGGTAGTAAATTCAGAAGGACTGAACATGGAAGTCAGATGGGAAAAATTAGTAATGCATACGGAATTTTGTTGTAAAATCTTAGTAGACCAAGAAAGAAATGCGAGGTTAACATTTAGTTGTATCTCAGAGACAGAGAGAGTGAGATATGAAGATGATCGTGTCTATTGGTGTTGTCCCTGAGGGTTTTCTTAGCACAGAGGCAGTAAACTCCTTGACGTTTGTGTCGTCATGTTATAAAAGATCAGATTAAGAGATATCGTTACACTAGAATCTAGCGGCCTCCGTAGTCTACAGGTAACGTTCCCACCTCATGACTCGTGGTACGCGGGTTCAAATACCCGGCGGAGGTCGTGGAATTTTTAAGGGCGGAAAAATTCAGGGAACAAGTCCTCCGGGAGGGACTTTAAGCCGTGGGTCCCGTGTCGTAGCTTTACAGCACGTAAAAGAACCTCATATCTCCAAAGGAGGTCACTGAGCCAAATTCAAGGACATTTCCCACCCAACAGTAGTCTCTAACACCTCTGATAGATGGGGGAAGCATTATAGATACCGCCAAGCCAGTAAAGGCCGAACTCGCTGACTCGGTCGGGACTGATGGTACGCACCAATATCGGTAGGGTATAGAGACTTGTAGAATATCATAGAGGGAAGCACAATGGACCAATACTGGTCTAAGTGCATGGGGAAACCCACCCTCTCCAATAACTAACTAACTGCACTAGAATCTAATGAAATTCTGAAATTTTGGCTTGTGTGTTACATTTTGAATACTTCTGCGTAATGCTGCCGAAGCATTGTGCGCAGATGTTTGCTTTGTTGTGACGACACAGATCTTTCAGACTACAATATAAACTAGCGGTGTATATTCTCCGTGATTTTGTTCCTGTCGTTCTCAGCAGAATGCTCAGTGAATTTGGACGAGTCCACTAACCGAGATAAAGATTGAAGGATAGATATGGGTTATAACGTGGCCCTTTCTATTATTCTTACTTGGGTGAGATTGAGTCCACTTGGTACTGCGGCCACTACTGGTCTATTGTACTAGCCCCAGATTTTAGATAATGGTGATTGTGGAGCAACTGATGGAATGATGATTGGGAGGGGAAACCGAAATACTCAGAGAAAATCTAGCCCAGTGCCACTCTGTCCACCACAAATCCTACATGGCCAGACCTAGACTCGAACCCAGGGCGCCGCGATTGGAAGCCAGCGACTAAATACTTGATCTATGGCGCGGGCTTTAATGTGGCCTTAGTTACAGTACGTCATCTCTCTCCCACCCACATTCCAGCTGCAACCACTGTTCCGCTAATCCTTGCCCCTCACTTCTCACGCGTAATTCAAGGGTCATGTCTCAACGCATGGCCTATATGTAGTCACTTTATGTACTTGCTCAAGTTTAAACGTCTGACTGTGTTCTGTAATAAATTGCTTTTATGTGTTTATACAGTGTGAAGGCCGTATCCATGGTTGCAGTGTAAACCCACACTATACACGGCACAATCAGTTATACCGCATTCTGAACTACCTTCCCTGGTTGTGAGTGTAACCTACATAGCTCCTCTTTCACCAACCAGTCAGTCTGTTTGTGTGGTTGCAGGTAGTTCACAATGCATAGATTCCGAGAAAAACATAATTGACTGCTTTCAGAACGATGTAATATCCAGCATATTTTGTCAGGCGTTGGACTAAACAGGGTCGCCCATCGTATCAGTCTTGTAATTTCACACAATGCACTTTATATTTTCTTCTGCAATTTACACTTATTTTAAGGATCTGTATCACTTCCTTGTCGATCACAGTGGCCGCGCGGTTTGGGGCATGAACTTTCTTCGCCCATTCAAACACTGGGATCGTGGGTTCGAATCCCACATGAGGTATGGATATCTCTGTGCCTTTATTCCGTGTTTGTGCTATCCTGTGTGTAAGTAGCGGTCTTGCGATGGGCTGATTTCCCGTCCAAGGAATCATACTGTCTGTGTATAGGATTAAGAAACTGAAACAGCGACCAAAGTCTAACAAAGGGCTGTAGAGCCATAGAGAGATAGGTAGGTGGGTAGGAAGGTATATAGGTACCATTTCGTTATTAGGTTTTTCAGTGTCTTCTATAAACTACAGAGGTTCCTTGACGTCAGATGGCATATATCCCCTATCGTCACTAGCCACACGATTTTAGACGGGGAATCGGCACCTGCACTGGTACCAGTGTCGGTGGGATGGTCAGAAATTGTGCTGTCTAGTCTGGAGGTGTCCGGTTCGAATCTTTGCTTTTAGCCTGAGCACGTAGACAGAGGAATTTCGAGTCCTTCTGGACAGATTTTCATACATTACCTTAAAATAATCTTCTGTCATTTTCATCATTCTTACCGTTCGACAGTGTAACCTAAGTACACGAAAAAGCATCGTAAAATAAATTATAACTCCGTGTCCTTTAGTCGCAAGCGAACTATACCGACCGAGCGACCGATGCTTGTCGGCGAAGTTAGTGCCAGCTTTTGAGGATAGAGGGTGTCACGTGGTCAGCCCAACGGATAAACTAAGAATCATTTAAAAGGAAGTATGGACTTATGTCCCGGAACATATAGGCCTGTGTTTCTTCTCGTATGCTTCTAAGTCCTGAGTTGAACTGAAAGCTTACAGTTTATAGTTTACATGTATATGAATCGTTTCAAGGTTCTAAGCTGCAGTATTGGATTGATCAGAGAAGCAAATGTTGTTGTAGCAGGTGAAGAAGAAACAAAGCAGAGTGTTCCGCATTTAACTGCAGTGGGTTTATCGGTACGTGCTGCCATCTGGTGGCAGTGTCGGTAAATTAGGATTGAAGCCTGACACTGAAACCTTAAAGGACAGAGTTAACTATAAGTACAGAAAGTAAAGGTCTTCTTGGAAGTTAACGGCTGCCTAGAGAGTCAAGTCATGCATCGGGGAGGTTCCTTGCTCTGTTAACACGAGATAACTACTGGCTTATATCCTGAGCCAGATATATCCAGCCCACATCTTCATACTCTTATTTTTTTAAGATCTTTCTTAATTTATTCACTCATTTTCACATAGACCACAAAAGTGGTCTATCTCCTTAAAAATTTGCAAATAAATTTCTGATGCAATTTCTTTCCCCACCTCCCATGATTGCTACGTGTGCCGTCCGTCTCATCCTCTTTTATTTGACTCTGCAGTAATTTCTGGTGAACAGAGGCAATATGGAGGTCCTCGTTATTTAATTTTTACCAGCCTCCTCTTTGTTCCTCTGTCATACGTCGATATATTCCCCTCAACACCCTGTTGTTCATGTGATGGTAAGGTTCTAAGTTTCAGAGCCTTACAAAAACAGTTCTTGTGTATTTAATCTTTACGTTTTGGACGAGAGACGGGTGAAAAATGGCGTCAAACATTCCCTGAAATCAATCTGATCTTAATTCATTTGTGATGTAGGCCAGTTTTCGTCTGTTGTTGACTTTCATAAGCATTTTTAGTCTGTGTCAATTTTGATGGTTGCATGACCTAACTTTATATCATTTTATGCTGAATTCTGGTGACGGGGCATGAATAAGAGGGGGTTTCTGAGTTTATTTCTAGACCAACCCCCCCCCCCATTCCTCAGGTCTGCGTTACTAAACAGAATGTAGCGTCTGAAAATAAATGACAGCAGCCCGCGAGTTATTGTCCTCTGTCATTTGCTGAGACGTGTAGATAAGGTAAACTGTATTTTTATGTTAGCAATAAAAAGTTTCATACTGACTCTGACACGAAGTTTTCGTTTGAAGTTCTGTTCAGAGATAAATGTTCCGAGGAGAATTGAAACCTCTTATCTCTGGCAGTCCTTGTTAGGGAATTTTTATGTACAGCGATATTTCACACACTTTTAAAACAATGAGCTCCTTAAAGACTTAAGCAGTAAAATAAAGAAGTATGGAAGTTTAAATCTTCGGTAGCTAGGAAAATTATTGTTATTGATAAAAATACATAGAGAAGAAATTATATATTCGGGGTTTGCTATGACAATAGAATAAAATATAACTAAAAAGTACTTTGAAAATGAATAAGTTCGGGCGCTTTAGAATATCAGATCGAACTATGTTTATGAGGTACAAGGGCAGATGAAATTCTAATTTCTGCTACGCCTCTTAAGTTTTTGTCTGTTTCATGCATATAGTTGAAACTTTGTTTCTCGCCCTAAGGAAAGAGCATTAGTCCAGGCTGTTTGAGAACAAAGGATTGGAGAATATTTCACAACAGAAACCTTCATAATTTATGCTCATTATCTGATTTTTTTCACTGGCTCTACAGCCCCGTTGGGCCCTGGCCTCTGATTTTTTAGTTCCATGATAATTTCACAGACGGTAGGACTCCTTGGATAGATGATCAGCTGGTCGCAAGGCATCTACCTAAACATAGGACATACACATACCAAACATCCATGCGTTGTGTGGAATTCGAACCCACGATCCCGGCTTCCGAGCGAGCGAAGACAGTTAATGCCTTACACCGCTCATCTACCGTGATCGGCCTCTGATAGTATTAGGGGGATTAATTTGCGAAATATATGGCGGAGGGGTATACAGCATGCGTGGAAGTAACGAGAACTCTTTGGACAAGTTTAGCCGGAAGTCCCAAAAGGCAGGCAATGCCTTAGAGGTATGATGCACTTTGAAGGCTCATGCAGGAATTGAATATGACAGTGTGGACCGCTTTAAGCTGACTCAGGTAGAGACCAGTGCTGGCCTATCTGGAACATAACAACGAAACTTTTGGTTCCGTGAAAGGCTGAGAATTTTGATTATCCGAAGGAATGTCAGCTTCTCAAGAAGGATTCTGCTTCGTTGAGTTATTAATATCCCGCCACGGAAATTGTGTTCAAAGCCGTGTGTTGCAGATGGACGGTGTAGCGTGGCTAGAAGGGAAGCAAACTTCAGTTTATTCGAACTTCGTAGTTGTGTGTTGCACATAGACCCGTCTTCGCCACTTGCACTGGGATAAAGAATTTCTATAATACATAATAGCTCTGTAAGATTTGAGGCTTTCACGGCGGTGACTATGAAGAAAGCAGTCTTCTGGGATTTGGCACCGTGTATATGTGGTGTTAACCGACGTTTCGGAGGAACGTATCACCCCCATCTTCAGGGTAGAAGAAAAAGTATAAGAATTCTGCAAGCGACAACACCGTGAGAAACGGTAAAGCAGACGTCTGCTACCTCCTTGTGAATACACGGAGCAGTGTACTGGAACTCGCTTGAGTGTAACGTCATGTGTTCCATTGGGGATTAACATAAGAGTAACACCACAAGAACGTCCTGTCTGTAAGTCCTTCATGGCCTAGCTTCTAAATCAATTACCGTTGTCCTTTGATGCATGCAGGTATGCTCACGAACTGTCATTACAGGAACATATAGTCAGCCGAACCTTTTCAGAACTGGGCTTAACTCTGAATATCGCTGTCAAAGCTCTCCACAGTATAGAGCCTGGAAATACTTCTTTACATATGATATTTAATTTCATATATGAAATCTCTGTCTGGCTAATTTTGTAGATGAAAGGTTGCTTTGTGATAGTTACTACTGTGTGAATTAGCGATTGTAGCCACAACGGAACTCTGCTGGGGGACTGGGATCTCCGCGTGCTTGTTCATTATTCAATTAATAGTAGCAGAATCGAGTTCAGCTGAGATGAACTTCTGGGAAGAGAATGTGGAAATACTTTCCCTTAATACTGTCATTGAAAATATATGGTAGGAAAATTTTAAGTCCTTAATTTTAAAAGACAATGAACAATTTAACTCATATGAAGGAAGGAAGAAATGCATGCAGAAATCTCAGGGCAAAATCTCCCTAGACCCGCCATTTTGAAGTCAATGAAGGAAATGTAAGGATGGATATCAGGGATATTGGTTGTGAGGACGAAGCCGGGGTGGATTGTACTGGCTCTGAATCGTGTTCAGTGCCCGAGACTAGCAGTGTTGAACCTTTGGGTTCCACTATCAGAGAGTGAGAGAATTATATATTACTGTCTGCTAGGAAGTTTGGTAAACATGTACCAGTATGTCCGAGGAACGCTTGGTCTTCATCCAACTAACTAACTTAATGGAGCTGAGCCCTTCTTGAGAAGCCGCCAATCGTGCAAATACTCAAGAACTTCCCAGCATTTTATGGAACCCGAAGGTTCATTACCATATTCACAAGAGCCCTCCACTGGTCTCTATCCTAAGCCAGTTCGATCCAATCCATACAATCCCATTCTATCTCTCAAAGATCCATTTTAATATTGTTCAACCACCTACGACTTGTTCTTCCTAGTGGGCTCTTACCATCTGGCTTACCTACCAATATCTTGTATGTATCCCTTTCGCCCCAATTCCTGCTACATACTCTGTCCTTGCTATCCTCCTTGACTTGATTGTTCTAATTAAGTTTGGCGAGGAGTACAAGTTATGAAGTCCCTCATTACATTTTGTCTTCATCATTAGACTGAAAACTTAAGCCACTGATATATTTCCAATGTCATATATTATCACTACGCGAAGGGGTTTAGACGTACTGTAAACCTCCGCGCAATTTCTGTGTTCGTAATTTTTAATAATAGAAAATGAAACTGTATAAACGAAATTTTCAGAAATGTTTATGCCCTAATTCTATACAATAATTCATATCGAATAAACCTTTGTGAATTAAAAGAAGTTGTTTTTAAAATACTCAGTTACTCCTGTAACTTCAGAAGTTGGTTGTCGTTATTATTTTAAAAAGAATAAAAGGTAACACTGCCCCCATTATTTTGTACAAAGCAAGGACATTAAAAATATTGCATGTCCTTCTGGATCTCATATTAAATCTCACTGTAGCCCATCTTACCTCAGAAGTTCGCGCAGCCGCTACACTTATATTATTGATGGTAGGGAATTATATATTACAAATTACATTATTTGAAATGAGATTATTCTAATCCTTCGAAGAATTAATTTCTGCTAAACAATATATAAACATTCAGTTCGTACCTCACAGAAAACACATTACAACTCCGCTAGGAATTTAAGCCAGTTAATGCTTCTTATTCAGAAAACAATACGAAGCCAACAGTAACACCCTGTGGGCAGAATGCAGAGTTTTAATGTATTAAGCATGTGGTACCTCTGGGATTTAAAGGTTTAACCACATATTACTGCAACTGATACATTATAATAACTGTGCAAGGAAACCACATTTACAATATTAGACACGAAGAAGGGGGCGTGGTAATTTTAAGAGTAAAAGTTTTTATCCTAACGAATCTTAAGACATATCGTTATATGGATATTTCTTATCTCTTATTGTACCTTTTTTTCAGTTCTGCTATGTATGTTTTTGCCACGGAATCACAAAATATAACTTCTATCAGTCAAACGAATTAAGTGGTAGGAGTAATTACCATCTTTCATAATACTGCAGTAAAAATTCACTGGAACGTGTTTTTAAAGCTCTGGATCATAACAGTCATAATTCATTCCAAGGTCAAAATCTACGTTCACTCAGTGCATTGTACACCTCTAAGATTATAGACGTAATGGCTTTTATAAAGCTTTATTACGTACGCTTTCTGTTGCTTCATTAACGCCGTCTGCCTTCTGTTATGTCGACATAATGCAGTTCTGATGACTCCTTTTAGTGTCAGCCCTATAACCAACTTTCCTACTTGAGTTCCCATTTTACTTTCCAGTGACTCCGCCGAAATTTCCTCATGCGCATTTTACCTCTCGCATCACAATTCGATACTCCATATGATTTGTGGTACCATCGCGATGAGCCGTACCCTGTCTCACGTTACAGAGTATACAAAAAGACGAACATCAATAAAAACGCCGCCTACTTTTCGAAGATACATTACAACACAAAATTCAGGACCCTACATTAATTGGCTCTATCGTTGTTTTCACTTAAATATTTCATTCTGCTTGCATATTTCGTATTGGCGATAGTAGGAATTTGGGCAGTAAAGAAGGTACTGGAGTTCATATCAAGTTTCTTGAAAATCCTTCATTTCGTTTAAGAATTATTAGTGGGGGGGTTAAGAGGGCAGAAACTTGCAAGTGGTGATGTAAACATATTTTGCCTTACTAAAGAAAGAAGGCTAAAAAATATTTCGTCTTTTACCACTCTTTAATCTAAATGCACCGTCACGTTCTGAGTTTGTATAAATACGTAAATAAGGGAAAAGGGTGACCGTGGTGTTCTTCTAGTGAGCTTATACTGCCCTAGTTTGACCACCAGATGTGCTCTTTAGATGGGCCAGTTTATCGAGTAAACGAGGATTTTGGCATATATATCGAAGTGCAGAATGTTTCCCTTGGGTCCACTGATCCACCGAGGCGCGTACGCTTTATGATATCATCAACAGCTGAGTGCATCACTACGCCCCTCTCCCCTTCCTGACTGACCCACAAGGAACTGTGGCACACCACATCAGAAAAGTACAGAAAAGAAAATATTGTAACATGTTGCTCAACGGAGAACCCCCCCCCCACAAGCAGTGACGCGGCGGGTGAGTCAGCGCTCCGTCATCCCCCCTCCGCACGGTGACGTAACGCGCAACGCGCAGTGACGTAAGACGGCGTGAGGTAACAGCGTTGCTAGGCTATACGCAGACACTGTGACATGGCACGCAACGACGCTGTTGACGCAGAAAGCCATCGCTTGAAGAAAATGAACGGGGGTGAACCGTTAGGCTATTCGGGACGAACAGCCTTAAGGAGGGGTGTGATACCTCGACAAAAATGCTATAGTGTACACACGTCCATCTGCTTATATGCCGCTGTGCTGGCCATTCTGCCAGTACTCAGTGTTTACTTTCGCATTACATTGCATTTCGGTGTAACAAATTATACAATGTTCAAAATACAACAGTCAAGCTATAACAATTGACAACGTTATACTCTTCAAATCTTGTAGTTATGTTCAGGGGTATAATTAATTTACGTTTGATAGTAATTCGGTCGAGATTTATATTTTCACTTGGAGGGTGGTACGCGTGA
The DNA here is from genome assembly GCF_002891405.2 of Cryptotermes secundus. Taxonomy (NCBI): domain Eukaryota; kingdom Metazoa; phylum Arthropoda; class Insecta; order Blattodea; family Kalotermitidae; genus Cryptotermes; species Cryptotermes secundus. The sequence goes on along the minus strand of NW_019738952.1, from coordinate 1,568,176 downwards.
CGAAAATAACGGGTTCTAGTACGAATGGTTGTATTTATTAGCACCTTGGTTACATGCTCTCTTAATCACACTTAAATACAGCGCTATCGCTGAGTTACACAATTTAAGTTCATCGTTGCACATGTACCAGGATTCTGTATTCAGTAGGCGTCACCTAGCAACGGATCTCAACACAGAAAATAGCTCTTTAAATCACTATGAAGTCTTCTTGTTATTTCGTCTTCACTCTGTTACCACTTCACAGCTGAATCCTCACAACTCCTTTCCGTGACGGCTTCGTGTCTTTTGACTCACGGCTTCTGAGCTATGACTGACTGCAAACGACCTTCACTGTCCCGTATAAAACTTCGGTACGAATCTCATAGAAAACCTATTGTAGACGTGTTTACAGTTTTGTTGCTTAGAACTGAGCATGACGCATACCACACTGAAAACAAGTCACGTGATAGCTATCTCGCCAGTTCATTGGCGCACTGATTGTTGCCTAGCAACAAGCTATAAATATTCGTTCTATTGTTACGTGACCTAACAACGAATTGTTTACCAAGAATCGTCTCAGCGGAAAGTTGTTTACCAACCCGTTGCCTAGGAACGGGTGAACATGTAACAATAATATTATTCTCAGTATTACGTTTAGAAAATTCGGAAACAATTACAATTAGTTAAAACTAAATCTTCATATATAATTTGTATAACCTGGAATGGGCCATTCGCAAATTAAATAAAATTGTTATTGTTTGTTGGTTATGTTTTTATCGTAGAACTTTAACGTTTCCTCATCGCGTAATGATTGATAGCAACCTTCCTTACGTGTTTATAAGCGCCATTCATACAAAATTTATTTCAGACGTCTCCTCTTTCCCAGAGATCTCATACTTCAACATAGAGGACAGTTCTGTCGAATAAAGGCTTACATTAAAAAAAGGAGAAGAGATTGTTCCAGTTTGAGTGATAAATTCTTCAATATCTATCTGTAGACATTTGACAACTTCGTCGAAATATGATCGAGTGTAGATTATAAATAATGATTCTTCTTGGTCTGCAGCGGAGACTGTTGATGATGATAAATTGTGACTGTTATGCCAGGGATCACGAATATATGACCAGAAGCCTCCTCTACCAAGACTTGTTATTGAACTGTAGTGACCGAGGGTTCTGTTGTGACAAGATTGGGTGCTTTGTATTTTGGAGCTTCTGGCCAAATACCGTCCAAGAGACTGACTATTCTGGCAAGATTTCTTATTATTTTTCCTTGGCACTACAGCCCCAGTGGGCCTAGGCCTACCACCATGAACTTCTCCGTTCACTTCGGTTTTTCTAGATCTTACACATTCGGTAGTACTCCTTGGGCTGGTGATCAGCTCGTCTCAAGGCCTCTACCTGTACACAAACACAGAAAAACGCACACACACAAACTAAACATCCATGCCCTGAGTGGGATTCGAACCCACTCCAGGTTTCGAAGCGAGTGAAGACAGTACATGCATTAGACCGCTCGGCTACCGTGTCCAGCCAAGATTTCTTATGTGTCATTATTCTTTCTCCCAGGAATGTGCCTTTAATAGAAACTTAAATAGGCCATGTCCACTTCTTTCTGCGCCTTCTTGATTCCTCGTTCTGCTATATATGTGCAGTGTAGGTGAGAGAGCGCTGTTGAGTCATGCACTTAACATCAGAGGGTGTTCAAGCTTGCAGTCGGACATGCAGCTAACGAATCGAGAGGAAAAATTAAGGGGTTAGAACTCATAAATCATACTTTTCCTTTGGATAGATTTATATTCCCTGCTTTGGTACTGCTTTTATTGTCATTTTATTTTATTCCTGCGAATTCCACCATGAACTTCTCCGTTCATTTCGGTTTTCCTAGATCTTACACATACGGTAGAACTCCTTAGGCGGGTGATAACCTCGTCGCAAGGCCTCTACCTGTACACAAACACAAAAAAACGCACACAAACATCCATGCCCTGAGTGGGAATCGAACCCACGATCCCGGCTTCCGAGCGAGCGAAGACAGTGCACGCCTTAGACCGCTCGGCTACCGTGACCGGAATAAGTTAAAAATTACAACATGATATTTTTTCGGCACTCTATATATGTTAGCCGATCATAGTGGCCGCGCGGTCTAAGTCATGAACTGTCTTCGCTCGCTTGAACAGTGGAATCTTGTGTTCGAATCCCACTCAAGATATGGATGTTTGCGTTTATTCTGTGTTTGTGTGTAGGTAACGGCCTTGCAGCGGGCTAATTACTCGTCCAAGGAGTCCTACCGACTGTGTAAAAGATTAAGAAACTGAATTGAAACAAACCTTTCAAGGATGCCCTATGCTCCAAGTGGGAAAAACAGGAACAAAGATAGAAGATGTTTAGGTAGATATTTATGTTAGGCGTATGTAGAGTTTAGTGACATACGAAGATGATCAGGAGTGTTGAGTAGGTAAGGACTTCGAATGAGGTGACTACGGCCGTTTAACTACATTGTCTCTGCTTTCTCCTTATGAAACAAGGAAACACAGAGAATATGTCAAGATATATGGGTTAAGGGGCCGGTCACGGTAGCCGAGCGGTCTAAGGCATGTACTGTCTTCGCTCGCTTGGAAACCTGGATCGTGAGTTCGAATGCCACTCAGGGCATGAATTTTATTTTGTGTACAGGTAGAGGCCTTGCGACGAGCTGATCACCCGCACAAGGAGTCCTACCGAATGTGTAAGATCTAGAAAAACCGAAGTGAACGGAGAAGTTCATGGAGGTAGGCCTAGGCTCACTGGGGCTGTAGTGCCAAGAAAAAAAAAATGTGTATCTACGGCGATTCGATTGTACGTTTTGTGCAGACCCACTGTGGAGCGATCGAATGATATGTAAATTGCAATTTTGTGGACGGAAGAGACATTGGCTTGTATTTAAGTACTATCTCAGAATTTCCTAATGGACCTTATTCAGTACAGTCGAGACTGAACCTCAGTAACTCGGGAATGCGATGGAGTAGCGCTAACATTAAGTCACTATTTTATAACTTTTTGCTCCAAGATGAACTTTGCATGGAGATAAAAGCGAACACCCTTTCTCTGAGCACTACTGATTCACGTCATCTCTCTTCTGCTTGAATTTGCATGAGCTAGAATAGTGCCTCTAAAGTTGTACTCTTTCCTTCCGCTAGATGCCCTCTCACCGCTAGTTGAAACCGAGCAATATCGAGACAGAATCTACAAGTTTTCAGTCCTCATCTCTAGCGTGACATGCTTATAAAATAAATTTTTAAATCACAAAAGTAGTAAAAAGTAAAAGTAAAGCTATCCCTATAACAGGCTGTGAAGGCCCATAGGGTTGTGAGACGTTGAGGCTCTCACATTATCTAGACAATGGTTCAAAGATGGCGGTAAGTTTGTCAGCCTTACGCACCGGCCGCGCTTTTCTTCCCTAGGAAAATTATTTAATTAATTCCTGGTACTCATTTCTGTTAGAGGCCGAGTAAACCTCAGAGCCTAGTGCGGCTGGAAGGATTAGGTCAACTGAAAAAAATCAAATGATCTCACCGGACTTGAACCCGCTACCTTCCGGCTTGTAGCATAGCCCCTCAACCAACTACGCTAGAGCTTGTAATAAATGTTTTCCCCATTAAATTATATATCACAGGATAGCCAACATAAATGTTCGTCAGAAGTTCTTACGCACAAGATTTCTCGACGTTTCGTACCATTACTCTCCTCTTTGTTCATATTTTTCACTGAGAGTGGAGTAGTTTATATAGTTCATATATTTCCTTTCCCAATTCCTTTGCTCCGAACAGAGAAACTTACTTGTGATTTCCTTTTTGAGTAAGATTTCTAATAAATTAATAACAAGCAAGAATTTAATTTAATAAAAATAAATTAGTGTCGCGTATATTTCGTCAAGTTTTGATGCCTGAATTTGCTTTCAAACTAATTTTGCTCACGTTCAAGAAAAAATGTAGACGCTGCTTAAGAGTTAATAAGGGATGGAAAAAAGGGTGGGAAGATTTTGGCGCTATAAATAGTTCGGAGATTGAGGGGTGGGTAATTTTCATCTTCACACTCAGGTACTGTTGGTAGTAGTTGCAATAGTATTAGTAGTAGTAGTAATAATAGTAGTAATAGCAGTAGATTCGTAATATACCAATTCCAATTTCACGTCTCGGCAACTTATTTGATGGTATTCCATCCACCCCCTCACCCCTGCATCGTCTTTCCAAGAATATCTCCAACATGACAAGAGGGAGTAAGGTTCCATCCCCTTCCGCCTATGTTTTTACGTATTTTTCGTGAAAAGGAATGAAATTCGTCCCATTCAACGAAATTTTATACGTATATTATTTTATTATGACATCATTGATAGCAAATGTATTCTCACATTCTCTCGGCATTGAGAGACAGGAAAGAGGGGTTCAGTAGAAACAAAGGAATTTATATTCTTCTTCAGTTTCCATCTCTCTGCAGCACCTCCCTGTGGCATTCACTTGCTTAGGCAATCTGCTTGCCTCACGTGTCAAATACGTTGCCTGACTTCATGGGTTGCCAGCTTTAGACTGTTTCGATTCACTTCCAACAGTTGCTTCTTCTTTTTTTTCTTTTTTATTGAAGGCAGTCCACTTCTCCTTTCCTTTATTTTCACGTTCTCTGTCTCCCACAGAATTACACCCTCCTCCTTATCCTCTTCCTCCTTCCTATGGAGATATTCTTATCGTATCGAAGCATAGTACGGTCGTATAAGCAAATTTTCTCGGCTTCACGACGAATGTCCCTGTATCTAGGCATCACACAATCCACAGAACTCGGAAAGAAAAACTGTGGAGTTAAGTCCATCCACTGTACGAACCAGGGGACCTCATACCTTATGCAGGCAACCTTACGGAAGAACAGTCGTGTGTAAGTGCCTCTTTGGCTTATGGATGCCAGAAATGGGTTGGAAATGCTGCAAAAGGCAGTAACTTTCCGATGATCATGTGACGGTTCAGGTCACAAAATGTCGATGACGCACCCTCGTCCCCATAGATGGAAGAGTGTTCACTAGAATTCTGACCGGAGGGCAAGCGGTAGCGTAGTTGGTTGAGACACTATGCTACAAGCCGGAAGGGCATCGGTTCGAGTGCAGAAGAGGTGGATTTTTTTTTTCAATTTACCTAATCCTTACAGCCGCACTATGGTCCTGGGGTCGACTCAGCCTCTAACAGAAATGAGTACCAGGAATCTTCTTGGGCGGTAAACGGCGGCTAGGGCGTAAGACTGACAGATTTATAACCATCTGTCAGCCGACTGTCTGGAAGATGTGGGAGCCTCGACGTCTCACAACCCTATGGGCCTCCACGGCTTGTTCAAGAAATACGTGTTACAATGCAGACAATCCACAGACCTCAGAAAGAAGTCCATCTACTCTACGAAACGTGGGACCTCAGACCTTAATTTCTTTGAATTTCCCATCGGCTTCTGTACATTTGGGTTCAATACTGAGTGAAAGACTGCGCTGTAAATCGTGACGCCAAACTCAGGTCTCTCAAAGTGGAGAGCCTATTTAAATCGTTATGGTGCAGTTGTTTGGAATCTCACTCTGGATGCCGGCTATTCCGACAGAGGTGTTTCATAATTTTTCTGAGCAGCAGCATTTGAAGGAAGATGGCGCCTCCTTCCTCACGATATCCTAGCCTTCATGTTCACCATCATGTGGACCTAAAATCTTACGTAAGTTAGAGTGGAGGAGCTTAAACATGTGTTCACATCACCTAATACTTTTTCTTTCACTGGTTCTACAGCCTCCTTGGGCCCTGGCCTCTGATTTCTAATTTTATTATTATTTTACAGGCAGTAGGACTCCTTGGACGAGTGATCAGTTCGTCGCAAGGCCTCTACCTAAACACAGGACAATACAAAGACACACACATGAAACATCCATGCCTTTTGTGGGATTCGAAATCACGATCCCGGTTTCCGAGCGAGCGAAGGCAGTACACGACTTAGATCGCTCGGCTACCGTGACCGGCACCTAATATTATTAACATGATTAAATGTAAGAACATAAGTGAGAGAAATATGAAGAGAGTATGGGAAAATGTTGAAATGTTGGTAAATACTAAATTTGTTGCCCATATAAACTGCTATTGGCATAAGCAGTGTTAACAGGTTCACTGAAATAAACAAATGAACAGGGCTCCTGTCTGGCAGCGCAACATGTTTGTTTCTCTTGGAGAGCTTCCTGAAACTGCAAAGGCCACTGCGTCTCCAAGTCACCCGTGTCTGTAATAAAACATTAATTTCGTACGTAGGTAGAGCAGTGACGGGAACTGTGTCCTACAGCGATGCCAAAGGGCAGCATTCAGATGTTTTCGACGAGTCCTGGATGAACCTGTGCCACTCACTTCCCTCCAGAAGCTTTAGTCTTCCGCGAGGGCAGCAGTAACTGTAAAGCAACAATTGTTCTGCTTGAGGCGCCATTGCTGTTGTGATCATGTATAGCAGATGCTGAGATTACATTGCGTTTGCCAGGTTCGACCTCAGTGTGTGAGCCGGGAGATCGCAGTTGTATTGGAACTGACTACTGGCTGGAGTACCGAGGGATCGTTGTTTCATTTCTGACAGCCAATATATTATTAACCTCTCCGCAGAGTCCAGACCAGTTGTGGGGCTCATAGAGTCTGCTGTACAGAGAGTACCTGAGGTTCTTTCCCAGGTGTAATGTAGAAGGGGAGTAAAGCTCACCACTAACTTACATCTAGTGCCATTCTTAAGAATACGTGGAGCTATACTTCCAGTCTGCCATACGTCGTCATGGTGTGGTGATTAATTAATCGCAGGGACAACTATACTTTAGCTTTCACGTCAGACCTCATTGACAATAGCTAATTATCACAATGGAGCGCAGCCGTTATTGAGAAGCTGCTAGTTTCTTAGCAAGTCAACAAATTCTCCGACTCTATCGTACAGCGTGCTCACAAGAACCCGCTACTCTGCCCTATAGCGAGCAGCGAGTATCCAGTCCACACTGTCACATCCATTTAATATTATTGTAGTATTTACACATGTGTGGGGGCACGGGGTAGCGTACTTAGTTAAGGCACTATGCAACAAGTCTCAAGGTCGCCGGTTCGATTCTTGATGTCACTGGAATTTTTCAATATACCCAATTTTTTCAGCCGCACTATGGCCCTGGGGTTGACTCAGCCTCTTACAGAAATGAGTACAAGAAATCTTCTTGGGGATACAGGGCGGCTGGTGTGTAAGACAACCTTACCGCCATCTGTAGCCGATTGTCTAGAGAAAAGTTGGGAGCATCGATGTCTATCAACCCTATGGGCCTCCACGGTCCGTTACAGAGTTAGCTTTACCTACCTTTACGCCTGTTTCTTCCAACCAGACTCCTTCGTTGACGCAGGATTTGAGGTTCTCACAGCTACTGTTATGAAGAGTTCTATCTTCTGTGTAGTCCACTGAAAGTCAACTGACGTACCGCAGGAAATTATTGTCTTCTTCGTCTTCAGAAACGAAGAATGGGCCAGGCAAGAGACCAGTATGAAGCGCCTAGGAACCAGAGCTCTTTCTTCGAAATGTCGGCCGAGTTTCAGCTGAACACACGGCGTTATATTCTCTTTAGTTCATGTTTTGCGACGAAACACTTTATGCTATATCACCTCTCTCATTCGTGTTAGATTCCGCACTTTCTGTCGTGGTCCACTGTAAATCACTTCCTGAATTTCTTATGGAATCTGGAAAATATGTGACAGGATAATCGGACCTCCGTTGGTATTCGAACTGGGTTCTTCCAGAATACGAGTCACATGCGCTCATTCTGTCTGATCTTGAATTCAACACAAAGAAACTTCAATAGGAATCTCTTTCATAGAAATGCTCGTTGGATTCTTCATATGAAAGACAAATTTAAACTGAGCTGTCCATGTGTGTGAAAGAGCATACAGCGAATGTATCAATCTTCGTGTTTGTAACCCATCACTTTACTGAGTACTGTAGTTCTTCTGATTTTTAGAAGAAGACATGAGTTGTTTATTCCAGACGGTACAAGTGACTGTAAAGATATACACAAAACTTTATTGACGTCCAATATGTAATTAGCTTCCTCTCTGAAGTTACTTGAAACTTCAGCATAATATTGAGAGATACTTTTGAAGTACATGGAGTCATTCACAGAGGAGAGTTGACTGATATAATGAGGTGCACTGCTCTCATGTACATGAAAAATATTAACCTTTCAATTTCTGAATTAGTCAACAACTTTTGAACTAAAAACTTATGCTTGGTGTAATTAATTTCAGGAGTAAAGTGAAAGGTATGAGAACTCTGTTCATGTTTCTCATACCAAGTCTCATTTATTTTTTGTTTGAGAAATGTAACATGCGATATTATGAAAGAATTTTCGGAAGTAAGTCCCTACTTCATTTCATTAGCTTCGGTTTCTTTCATCCTGAATTGGTCACACTTAGCTATAGCAAATGTCATGTAACTTCGAAAAAGGCCAAGAGCGCCAAGAGTAACCTTGACTGCGCAGAAGAAAATTTTCAGTCAAGGGGGTGGGTTGCGGGAATACGGGGAAGCCCTGATCATCTCATCCTCACCCACTTGGTGGATAGGTGGGTCCCAGGTTCAAACCATTTTTTGAGACTGACATACCTTCACCGAAGTTCGTCGAGGTTTTATTCGGTTCCTCAACACGAATGCTAGGATAGCTTCTAATAATTGGACTATGACTGCGTTCTTTCATACCCTTTCAATTTAATTGTTCACTAATCCTGCCTTGGTTTGACGCTATGTAATTTAAGCTATGGAAGGCGTCGGTATAGAAATATAGAACACATTTCAGTCTCAGCGGTTCCACTATCCCAATGACAGTGAGGAACGTCCAGCAAAATTACCTATAATTTATATAGCATCATTTGATCTATAATGCCGGTCATGGTAACCGAGCGGTCAAAGGTATGAACTGTCTTTTCTCTGAAGACGGGATCGTGGGTTCGAATCAAACACAGCTCATGGATGTTTGGTGTGTGTATGCTTTTCTGTGTTTCTGTTGTCCTGTGTTTAGGTAGAGGTCTTGCAACGGGCTGATCCGCCGTCCAAGGGATCCTATGCTTCGTAGTTGGTGCCAGAGGAGAAAGAAATGGCACATAATGCATTTATATATAAATACTACATATATTTATACACACAGGAGCCGGGATAGCGTATTCGGTATAGCGACTGGCTACGGGATGGACGACCGAGGGGTCGGAGTTCGAGTCCCGGTAAGGTCAAGAATTTTCTCAACGTCTTCCAAACCGACTATGGGGCGCACCCAGCCTCCTATACGATGGGTAACGGCAGATCTTTCGTAGGGGGATAGAGCGGCCGGGGCGTGAATTTGACTACTCACCTCCAATTAGTGCCGAGGTCAAGAAAATGTGGATCTATACGTCAACTCCCCTATACGTCTTCATTGCGTAGTGCTTGAGTAGTTAAACACAGGGATAACTTTGCCTTTATATATACGGGTGATTCAGAAAGATGGACACAATTTCAATTGACTATATTTCCTCAATTATATGTTGCATTTGAATTCTGTAAATTACATTTGATTATACATACATGGAAGTTTATAGATGTTCAATGTGCCCCCTTCCGGCTGCACGGATAACATCTAGACGGTAGCTGAATTCATCCCACACTCGATGACAAATATCTTTCGTCACTGAGTTCACCGCAGCTGTGATACGATTTCTTAAGTCAATCAAATTTGGGGGAAGAGGTGGTACGTAAACTGCATCTTCCACGAACCCCCACAGGGAAAAGTCGCAGGGTTTGAGATCAGGAGACCTCGGTGGCCAGAACTGAAGTGCCAGGTCTTCATTCCCATGCGGCCTATCCATCGTTGAGGTAGAGATTCACTCAGGAAACGTCGAACATTCAGGTGCCAATGGGGTGGAGCTCCGTCCTGTCGGAAATTGTAATCTCCTGAATCTCCATTCATTTGAGGAACAAGGCAGTTTTGCAACATTCTAAGATACGTTACTCCAGTAACCGTGTTTTCATCAAAAAAGAAAGGTCCATATACCTTTGTTAACGATATTGCAGAGAACACATTCACTTTCGGGCTGTCCCACACATGTTCGAGTGTTACACAGGGATTTTGTAGCCCCCATATGCGCACATTGTGCCTGTTGATTTTCCCACTTAGGTGAAACGTAGCTTCATCGCTAAAAATTACACGAGGCAGAAACAATTCATCTGGAGTGCTCTAGCGGTAGTATTAGAAACTTTACAACATCCTCTTTAAAATGTACGTTACAGAATTCAAATTCAACATATAATTGAGGAAACATAGCCAATTGAAATTGTGTCCATCTTTCTGAATCACGCTGTATATATATATAAACTAGAAATGCGTTAAAGTGCAGTAAAGTTGTATATACTTTACTGTACGTTAACGCAATTCTAGTTTATTTAACAACACTGTCGTTAACACTCAGTGTTAGCTTCGAAAGATCGTGTGATAATGAATTGGAAAGGATGTAAATGGAAGCGCTCATGGTCCTATTTAAGTCACTGTTCCGATATATGCCTGGAGAAAATGAATAAAACCACGAAAACACACACAGGCAGGATAGTCGGTATCCCTGCCAGAATTCGGACCGAACACCTCCAAAATGCAACTCAGAAGCATTGCCGTTTCAGCCAGATCGCTGTGTGACGTGGGATAATGAGCTATATTTTCTACTATCGCCACATGGTGGAGGTTGAGAGGCAGGGGCTGTACAGAGCAGTAAAAACAAGACTCCCCAACTGTCGAATATTCCAGCAACATCCATTAGCCGTACTTGATGTTATGAACTCGAAGACGCCGGGCTATAATTTGTAGGAACTGTGCTATATTGATTCACATCATGCAGCGTGAGAGAGTCGAGTTAAGCTTCCAAATCCTCAGGAGATTGTCCCTAGAAGCTTCTCCATTCTTCTGTACATCAACTTCTATCTGAAGCTAATCCTTTAGCGAGTAGATTTAGGTCGTGAGATAACTCAAGTATGTCTAGACTGCACTTTCTGGACAAACAGCGTGGGCTACTAACCCTTCTAAGACAGGCTCTAGAATATATATTACGTTGTGGGCTTGTCTATTCTTATAATGAGCGGATATACGTGGTTTCCTATCTACATGCACTGAGCACACCGCTTCTTGGTTTGTCTATAAAGCTCTCTTCTCTGCTTCTTTAACATATACGCAATCCTGTGTAATGGCTTCCCTAGGTACGCTATGGCGAGCATATGAATATTTCTTAATTAGAGGCCGCTGGAATTTGTTTCCCGTTCATTTATATCTGTCAGCTGCAGTTATGCTATTCAAACAGCGTAAATACAAAATGTAGTATAGAATATAATTATCTTAGATATCTGGCAGTTCCTTTCGGTTATGTTTCTTACTATATTGTCACGTGTATTAGTGACTTGTAGACGAGGTTTGAATTGGAGACTAGATTTAGTGAATACTCACGTGTCGTCAGTACAAGTAATTATAACACTCTGAAGATTACTGTAACTGTAGCACTCAAAATGAATTCTTCGACGTCTGTATACTAGTCCTTACTTCGTAACACTTGAACTACTGAATACTCCATCCCAAGTTCTCAATCTTCTGATCTCTCTCTCTGGCTGTTTGAATCCCGGGCTGAACTAACTTCATGGCGCACCGAATATATAGATCACAAAGTAGAACAGGTGACTGTTCTCTGTTATTCTCTGCCTCCACGAAACGTGTGACAATCTCCGGGCAACGCTGTGATTTATACAAGCGTATTCGTTGCCGCGGAAACGTGTTTTAGCTAACCGTTGTCTAACAGCGTATGTCTCTGCTGTACTTTTCTGACTGCACACTTGAGGCGTTCAGGCGTCATGTCACAGTATATGTCCTGCCACTTGCTGACTCGGTGGTTACTGTGAACAGGCTACGTGCCGGCCGATAGAGGAACCGGGGATTGGTTGCTCTCTCCTCTACGAGTATAAGGTCCAACCCTACTCTGGAGCCCAACCAGCCTCTTTCTCCTGGGGCAAAGAACCCGAGACATGAAACTCAAGTGCTGAGCCTGAGAATATGTGGAGCTATACCTCCATTCTCTTACACGTCTTGATGAAATGTTACATAATTAAGCACAGTGGTAACTTTACTGTAGCTATAACTATCTCGTTTTGTTTTCTATAACATTACATTACCATTCTCTCCTCTTGTTCTATTTGGCCATTTTTTATCTATTTATTTATTTCTCTCTTCCATATGCTGCCGTATGCATTTTGTTTTCTTTCATAATTCTTTTTTCATTCTTCATACTTTTCGCTCTTCTTTCCTTCTCTCATTCATGCCATCTTTATACATGTTTTATTTTTACTCTTCTTCCCTTTCGTAAGTTGGAAAGTACACTGTAAAAGGAACATAACTGAATTTGGTAAACTGATATTGGTATACACAAAACTAATAACAAAAGAGCAGTTATTTAAATATGGCCCTTCCATAATCTGTGTACAGATGTCTCTGCAATATGCATGTGAACCCAAGTGGCGAACTCCAATCTGAGTACAGGTAACCTCTTGATATCCAGTGCCTCAGACCATAACCACGTGACTTCAGATCCTTCGGCCTCATACACGGCAATGTTGGGAAACATGTACATCTATAGATTATTTAGCGATGCCCTCTCCACTTCAAGCAATCTGTATTTCTTTTATTGTTAGTGGGGTGGGACTGAGTCCCTTGTACTACGGCCTCTTCTGGCCTATTGTACCAGCCCCACATGATAGGTGAGGGTGATTGTGGAGCAATTGGTGGAATGAAGATTGGCAGGGGAAACCGAAGTACTCGGAGAAAACCTGCCCCAGCGCCACTTTGTCCACCACAAATTCCACTTGATCAGACCTGGGATCGAAACCGGGCCGCCGAGGTGGGAAGCCAACGACTAACCGCTTGAGCTATGGAGCGGCCTAAGCACTCTGTAACATCGACTGAGTTAGAACCGTCTTCAGGAATGGACAGTAAGAGTTAAGAAAGAAGCCATTGTATATTATTTCAAGGTGTTTAACCTAACCATTTCGCATACTTAAATATACATGTGTATATTCTGACATCGTTAGGGTAGTCCTCGAGGCTGGATAGCTTAGTCGGTATAGCGACTAACTACTGGATGCAAAACCGAGGGGTCGGAGATCAAGTCCTGGTGGGTTCAAGAATTTTCACTTATATATGTGGTGTAGACCGGCTCTGGGGTTCACCAACATCGTATCCAATGGGTACCGGGGCCTCTTTTCCCGGGGGGAAAGCGGCTGGGGCGTGAAGCTGACCACTAACCTGCAACCAGTGCCGAAGTCAAGAAAACGTGGGTCTAAACATCCATTCTCCCATACGCCTTCATGGCGTAGTTAAGCACAGGGACAAATTTAGCTTTTATGGTAGTCCTCAGACAGGGTTACTACCGTTACCCCCCCCTCCCCCTACTCTTATCGGTTCACAATTCAAACTCATAGTCACCAGTCTGGTCTGTGTAGCAGAAACGTTCTCTGCTTGCGCTGAGACGTAATAGTTTTCCGAATTTCGTTTGGGCTCCTTAGTGTCTTGTGGCGACTTGTCACGTTATTTACTGTCTCAGGAAACGTGTCATGATAGTGCCATAAAATTGGCCGTGTCCGGCTTATTGAAATCCTTATTCATTCGCCAGCCATGTTACTGGTGATTACAGTTGATACAGTCTACTTAAATAACCCAACATTCAGTGTATCAAAATACCATAAATTTTCAGTTCACAGAACATGATTACACAAAGAACTGGGGGTTAGAAGGGATTGTGAAGTAATGCAAATCAATATAGACATTTATTTTAAAATATCAACGTGCTGAATAACTTTTTGGGTTGAAAAATAAAGGAATATAATCACTTTCAAGATTTCATCATAGATGGAGAAATGAAATTAAAATGGGTCTCACTTAAAGTAATGTTAATGTGTAGACTGCATAGTGTCCGATATCAAGACATTCGGAATATGGCGAGAGGTCTGTATGTTTTCTGGTTAAGTAGAGCACAAAAGCAACGACGTTTCAAGAATTAGTATGCACCTCGGATGATTGATTAGTTGTGTGTGCTGTTCTGGTCCGTCACGCAGTTATAATAAAAGTCATGTTATACTGTAACATTGTTGTAATATTCTCTTTGGAACTGATAAGATTTTGCCTTAATATCCGGCCACATTCGATATATCATTCTCAGATAAATTTCAGAATATTACAGACATACTTGAAATATAGAGGTCTTTTTAACATGCTGCATTTGACAAGCACATAAGTAAGTTCCTTAGATTCTAGCTGTTATGTTTTACAGAATAAGTTCCAAATCCATCTGTCGACTTATTGTTTACACCTCTAGAAGTATCTGCACTCTAAAGGCGCGTCCACATTACTCGTGCTCGTGCTCGCCAGGCTTGTGCTCGTCGGGAGATTCGTCTAGCTTTCACTCGTGCTCGTAAATCTTCGTCCACACTACTTCAGTTGCTCGCCAGGCTTCAGCGCGTCAGGAACCGTATATTTACTCGTAGTGTGTATAGGCTGTAGTCGTATTTTAATTTATTGGCTATAGTTTCTAAATTACAAATTTAAAATTTGTCTGTCTCGTGAGTTGTCATATCATCCACATTACTCGCGAGCATAGCGAGTTACACGAGTACGAGCACGAGCACGAGTAATGTGGACGCGCCTTAAGATGCATAGGTCTTGTTTCTTACACGGAATATTCAATCGCAAGTAATTTTTACTGTGTTTTAATTTCAACGCTGAATTCTACGTTGCAACAGGATGCTACTCTCCTAGTTTTAGACTGAATTCCACGCTATTTTTGTTTTCGGAAAATTACAATGACTTAATTTATTAACAAATACATTTCCGTTTCGCGATTTCATTCTCATTCTTTTCTTCTTTTATTATCCTCCCTCCCACCCGCCCTCGTCTATATTTCTTTCTTTCTTCTTTCGTTTTTTATTCTTTTGTGTATAATTTATTTTGTTGAAATTCTTCACTACCCGCAAATTTCAACAATAACTTCAAGAATTTTTGCGTGGCAGTTGAACTGTAGCGATTTATCTATTATCCGTTGTAGCTTAAATTAGTGAGCCGTTGCCTAGGAAATGACCTTCCGCTTCTGTTGCTCTTCCGGCTTTCAGGAGGTGTTAAGCGAGGCGTCGCCTAGTAAATGGTCATGTTCGTCACAATACTAACGGCTTTGAGATATATGTCGAAGTACCGCTTGTGACATTCGGCATAAAATCCACAACATCAGAAGATAATTGATGGAGTGAACTGATAAAGGCTCCCACAAGCTATATTACAACATGACCCTTCCAGTCTCTAGCGCCTAAGTTTGATGATGTGCTGTACCTTCTATGCAAGACAGTTATTACGTTTATGGTCCAATTACGCCGTCGATATTTTCTCTCCTGATAGGGCGTTTGGGCACAATAAGGGCAGGTGATGGGTTGGCACAATGTCTTGCGCAGAGTTGAATAATAATCATAGCATGTAAGGGGTGGAGTTTGTGGGCTGTTTAGATGCTGGAGTAAACGGTTGGAGTGTAGATGAGTACAGATGATTGTTTTCCGATATGGCCCCGAGCCTGCATCAGGACTCACACCTAAGCAAGGATTACTGGTAGTTGTAGGGCACAGTGCCAGGCTGGCGACATGCAGAATCTCTCTCCTACCAAACAATAAATGTAAGGAGGATTCAATATAAGGTAGCCTGCAGAGGGATTTCCAATGTTTCTAGTCAGTCACGTTCGCATTGTGCCCAGTATTACTTTAATAATATATGCTACCAGTCAGCACAATTCTGGACCTCTTTTTCTGCGCAAAAGAAAAAACAAAACCTGCTGAAAACGTAATCGGCGTCTCTGCATATTCTTCCGGTTCGCAGATATTTTTAGCACGGCCTTTCCGTCAGTATATAAAGCTTCACACGGTACATAAATGAGAAATTCACGATACGTACACTGCATACACGTCTCTGTGTCACTATGGCTCTACAGCCCTTTGTTGTTCCCTAGCAGATTTTTCGGTTTATTGGTCCTATACACAGTCAGTAGGACTCCTTGGACGGGGAATCAGTCCTTCCAAGACCCCTTCCTGCACATAGGACAGCACAAACACAGAATAAAACTACACAGACACCCATGCCTGAAATGGGATTCGAAACCACGATCCCAGTGTTTGAGGGGGCGAAAACAGTTTATGCCTTAGACCGTCTTACCACTCTGATCGGGACAATACACACACATTCAATGTTACTACATTGCTGTTTGCGGATGTATCAGTCTGTCTAGCCGTCCATCTATCACCGAACGTCATGATAGTGGTTAGCACCCTTGCTTTGTATTTTGAGCTCGCAGATTTAAATCGAGTTCGTCTGTTTTGATGACAGGTGTCTCATGGTCTTCCTCAATCCTTCCGCATGCATTCCGGAATAATAATCTAATTAGGACATGACCGCCTCCGTCCACGTATATTTTGTCATTATCAGCTAATCAGTCCATGGCCATAACATCGGAGCTACTGACGGCATCATTACATAAACCGTGAATAGTTCGATATCTAAGTCGTGTCTGTCTCTGTATAGACTGTAATACACGTGTATTGCTTTCCCTCAGTACGTTACTCTCTTTCTCGTTTCTTTCTCTTTTCTCTTTTCTCTTATAGTATTTTCCCCGTATTTTGTCGACGGTGGGCCCTAATTCTTTCCCACTTGTCACAGTAGTATTCTGCCTTAGTTAGATTCTGGAATGAAGAATATGAAAAAATAAATAACATTGAAAGCCAGCAGCAAGCAAATATTTAGACAAGATGTTTTCCATCAACCTCTTCTTTTTGTGGCTCTGACATGTAATAACATTGGTTGTGAAAGCAAAACCCAGTAATTGGAGGAAATACCTTGTATAAGTTATTTTCCGTCTTATTCAAATTCTGCTACACACATAGGGTACTTTCTTTAGCATGCGCAATATATCTCATAAATTATATTAAATATTTAAAAAAATAACTTGTACTCTTCTCCAAGTATAATTAGAATGATCAAGTCAAGGAGGATGAGGTGGGCAGGTCATGTAGCACGAATGGGAGAGACGAGGAATGCGTATAGGATATTGGTGGGAAAGCCAGAAGGAAAGAGACCACAGGGAAGACCAAGGCGTAGGTGGGTGGACAATATTAGAATGGATCTTAGAGAGATAGGATGGGATGGTATGGATTGGATAGATCTGGCTCAGGATAGGGACCAGTGGAGGGCTCTTGTGTACACGTTAATGATACTTCGAGTTCCATAAAATGCTGGGAAATTCTTGAGTAGCTGCAGAATTGGCGGCTCCTCTAGAAGGGCTCAGCTCCATGAGTAGGTAAGTAAGTAAGTAAGTAAGTAAGTAAGTAAGTATTTTAAAAAATGGCCTCACTATAAAACGACCCTTTGATATCAAATGTAAATTTAAACTATTAAAACGTGTGTATTATTTTATAGCTTAATTCCAGATAAAGCAATTTCCCCAGTAGAATGCGTGCAATACAGCTTCGAATTGAATTATTTAGAAACAGTATAGTTTAGAGGATCGGTCACGGTAACCGAGCGGTCTAAGGCATGTACTATCTTCGCTCGCTTGGAAACCGGGATCGTGGGTTCGAATCCCACTCAGGGCATGGATGTTTAGTTTGTTTGTGTGCGTCTTTCTGTGTTTGTATACAGGTAGAGGCCTTGCGACGAGCTGATCACCCGCCCAAGGAGTCCTACCGAATGTGTAAGATCTCGAAAAACCGAAGTGAACGCAGAAGTTCATGGAGGTAGGCCTAGACCCACTTGGGCTGTAGTGCCAAGGAAAAAAATAGGCCTTGTGACGAGCTGATCACCCGCCCAAGGAGTCCTACCGAATGTGTAAGATCAAGAAAAACCGAAGTGAATGGAAATAGGGATGTGGTTGAGGCATGTTTAGGCTATAACATTGTTGCTATCGAAAGAAAATATTAAGAGAGGAATCGTACAGGCTATTTGATGCCATTCCTTTTTAGAAACAAAGACTGCTTTCTCTTTCGTGACCTACTATATAACTTACTTTCATACATCACTGAATGTTTCGATGTTATGGTAATCCAAAAGTCTCAGAACTTTCATTTACCGTTTCAGATCCTTTATGTAGAGAGGTGAGGGGGCAGGGAGACTCCTGTATGGCTTTGTTAAGTGTGCTGTCCAGTAAAGCATTAGTTCATGTTTAACTGAAATTTGTATAGTTCCGTTTGTTTCGTATGTAAGTGCTCTCGGCGTCTGAGGAAGGAGCATAAATTAAAAGCGTTTTGAAGCAAACCGTTCAGGAAGTTTGTCGAACATAAGAAAATTTACCTAAGTATTCCAAAATGGAGGAAGAAGGATTTACATGAGGAGGAAGTTCGTGACTTAAAGTAGAGCGCTTAGTTGTGCGGGGTAAGTGCAATAAAGAAAGTTATAGCGAACTGGAAATGTAGCTCGGAAAAAGTAAGAAATATAATCTAATATTTGATTGAGAATTTTCTTCCCCTTATGGAACACGATGTTTCATTTACGTCTTCACAAGATCCTGCAACTGGGCCTCATCCTCAGCCAGTTGAATACAAGGCGTATCATTCATTTAAAATTAATATTGGGACTACACTCCCATGCACGCTTACATATTCTAAGCGGCCAGGCTAGAAGTCAGTACGCGTTTCTCATTTGTATCACGTCTGTTGCCTTCCCCCCTTCCACCACCTTCTTCATTTGATAATATTTCGTAAAGGTGAGTCTGAAGTGACTCACCGAATAAAGTGAAAAAAAAAACGAAAACCAATGGACACAGAAAGAGTAACAAATCCATGAAGATTACGCCTGAACGTATCTGGCACCTATTGAAAACTTCAATATGTGCTGCCATTTCTGGCGTAGAAACCTCGTTCTAGAGGGATCGCTAGAAAAATCCTTAGTCATCAGATGACTGAATGAAGCTATTCTTGTTCCCAATTTATATAAAGTAACATAGGAAGGAGCCCGAACATAAAGTTGCTATAGCACGTAACGGCTAGCAAAACTATAATGGATTTTCAGATTTTCTCTGTCCTAAAATGATGTAATGGAATAGTATCACAGAGAAAATAAACTCTTCTAGTGATAACTGCCGAGTCGTATAAATTTCCAGATTGTTCCTTCGTATAAAGGTAAAGCTCGCCATTAGTCCTGCTGAATACCAGACATCATTTTCCATTTAAATTCGACAGTTTATGGCGCCATAAGCATACGTTTGGTTGGAAGGGCAGCTGATCTTTCTACATGGAGAATTGCTTCTGTTTAATATAACTGAGGGCTGCAGTGCGTACCACTGAACGTATATAATGTTAATGTTGTTAGAATGGCCAGATACTTCTTTTCTGCAAGAGATTATGACGCGAAATTTTCGTGGTGTGTCTTAGGGAGATATTGATTTAAATGGAATTGTTTCGATACACAGTGCAGTTGAATTTTTTGCGAGGCTCTTTTCCGGAAAACCTCGCATAATTTAAAATAAATTCTGAAAGAAATGCATGGTTCTTGCATAGGGATTCGCATTATTTCAAAGTTTTAGAACGCATAATTAAAATTCGCATAAAGTGCGACCTCATTGTACTCACATAGATATCCTCGCCCTCTCGTTCCTGCCACCAGCGACTCTACAACTACACCTTCTTGTACATTGATACTTCCACACGAGAATTCTTAGCGCACAACATATTTCCCTTAGTCGATATCTGAGATGTCTGTTGCTCATTTTGAAATGGTTTCCGTATATACAAAATAAATGTATCCAAGTATTTCTGTTCAGACTATAATCATTACAGAGAAGATGAAATGGAATTTAAGGACATGTAGTCGCCAGCGATGGTTTTGGGGAAATCCGTCCTGTGCAGTTACGCCGATCCCAAACTGGACAGTGGCCAGACGCAAGCCTGCGGAATGTATTGCATTTCTTTATTTACTGGAAGAAACACTTCCTTCTGAATGTCAGCCGGCTTCGGACTGCTAGCTCTGCCCCTACTGTTGGCACCCACTCTAGTACCTCTGAGGTCGATTGCTAAACATTTTACTACTGAGAGTTCTACGTTCTTGGATGTAACTCCATGTAGTCGATTGCATTTCATAAATTATTTTGTCCGATATAGGAGGTAAATGAGCGGCCTTCGTAGTCTAGAGGTAACGTTCCCACCACATGACTCAAGGTACGCGGGTTCAAACCCGGCGGAAGTCGTGGAATTTTTAAGGGCGGAAAAATTCAGGGAACAAGTCCTCCGGGAGGGACTTTAAGCCGTGGGTCCCGTGTCGTAGCTTTACGGCACGTAAAAGAACCTCATGTCTCAAGGAGACTTCTGAGCCAAATTTGTAAGGACATTTCCCGCCAAATAATAGTTTCTAACGCCTCTGGTAGATGGGGGAAGCATCTAGATACCGCTGAGCCAGTAGAGGCCGAACTCGCTGGCTGAGCCGGGACTGATGGTAGGCACCAGTACCGGTAGGGTATAGAGACTGGTAGAATATCACAGGGGGACGTATAATAGATCAAACTGGTCGCGTTGCATGGGGAAATCCACCACCTCCAATAATAATAAAATAATAATAGGAGGTAAATGTATAATTCTTTCTTTTGGAAGAATATTTTCCTTCCCCATAATCGCAAGAGCTTCATCGGTTCTGAGCTGTGTCATCTCCAACGCACGCATAAGGAGCAGGTAGGCTGGTCGTACCTTCCAGTGACTTTCCCGGAGGAGTCTTCAAACTTTGTTTTTAATTCTTTCCATTAGCACTGAGTGCTTGAATCTCCTCAAGTCTAATATTTCTCTATGATCCAGCGTCTAGAAAAGTAAACCCCAAATTTATATGAGCAACAGCAGAAAAAAAATTACAAATAAAATTTAATTGTAAGAAAGAGGTAATTAGGTCCGCGGACCTAATTACACTGAAGTGCTTGCCCTCCACAGCCCTAAAGCAGTTAGGAAAATGTTAAGATATTTTCCTCCACTGCGCTTCACCGTCGGGCCACACAAGCTCTCGTGCAAAATGTTGTCTTCTGGGACGTAACACAGTGTAGTGTGGCAGAAGTTTACTAACATTTCAGAGGAGCGCATTGCCTTGAAGTGTAAGAAACGTCGGTAAATTTTCACAAGTGTCACATCCCGGAAGACAGTATTTTTCATGGCCAACAGCAGAAGAACTGCTGAAGGGCCCTCCCGTATAGCTGCTGGTTTTGCAGAATGGGCGATTTAACGTAATCACTTCTGCACATACATACGTCTATACTCAGTTCTCATCAGTAAAGATGGTAAAGTTGTCCCTGTGCTTGACTAATTAAACACTATGCCATGAAGGCGTATGGAGGAGTGGATGTATAGATCCACATTTTTTAACCTAGGCACTAGCTGGAGGTGAGTGGTCACCTGGACGTCCCGGCTGCTTTACCCCCGAGGAAAGAGCCCCCGGTACCCATTGAATAGGAGGTTGGGTGGACCCCAGAGCCAGTCTGGACGACTTAGAGAAATGAAAATTATTGACCCTATCGGGATTCGAACTCCTACCTCCTCGGTCGTCCAGCCCGTAGACATTCGCTATACCGACTGAGCTATCCCTGCTCCTCAGTTCTCATCAGTGATGATGCTAGATAAGCGTGGTATCCACAAGTGTCACAACCCAGAAGATGAAAGTCTGTATGATTGAATGAACTTAACCCCACATTAGTCCAGAGGCCAGTCCTCTTTCCTTGGAAATGACAGAAACATCCTTGATCATAAGGACACTTCTAGCCGACATCCCCTCCATAAAGCGGAGTTGCTGCTTCTCATCTCCGTAAACCGGAAACGCCTTTTGATGCTGTCATCTCATCCTGCGAAGTGCTGTTGTAGCCGGAAATGGGTCCCGGAGTTCAGATCTCGCGCGTCTTGTCGCTGCTTTGGAAGGGGGAAGAAAGGAAGTCTCCAGCGAAAGGTTATTGAAATTCCTACCCAAGTCCCTGCCTTTCTGCGCATGTGCCGACGCTGTGAAAGACTGCATCTCTGTGTCTTCCAGTTGCTGTGACGTGATGCGGTTTGAAAGGTCGGTACTAAAACTCATGAACTTGCTAACTGCATGGTACACGATCACTTTTAAAATCTTATAGTTAACTAAATGATGATACACGCGATTCTGGCTTTGGAACGTATCCTAAGCTATTTCAGTCGATTTATACAAGACCAGTTTTAATAATATCCCCAAATTTGTGCCTCGATCTCCCAAATAGTTCCCTTCATTCAGTTTTTCCTAAAGAACTTCATATTCATTTGTCTTACTTCCTTTTTGTATTACACATGCAGGGCTCTCTTATCTTATTCTTATTTACGAGTATATAATCAGTCTAACACTATTAGCCTGAGGGTGCAAATCATGAAACCCGTCTTGATGCAGTTAACTCTACTTTCTTAGGCCTGAGTATTCTCATTAGCATTGTGCTTGAAAACTTTTTTTTTTCTCTGGTAACGCGACAAGAAATCAATGGGTTCCGGATCAGACGAAACTGTTTATTGAACAAGTCGTTTACATTTACAGTCACTCTGAAATTGCGTCTTCCACGCGATGCCATCGGGCCTGTCTGTCGTGTTCTCTTTCTTAGTTGTGCCGGTTTCTTCTGCTCTCAGTTCTAGTCAGTAAGTCTTGGTGTCGATCCCCATCTTGGGCTCATGACCAGATATTAATTACTCTTTGACAGTTAGGGTCTTATTTTTGTGGAGTGCCCTCTCTGACGAGAGGACGGGTTTGTCTTTTGCATATGCTTCTGGCGCATGCCAGGGCAGTCTTTCTCGGGCCGAGTCCCTTGGGACTCGTGACCATATTTTACTCGCAGTTCGCCTCTCAAGTCAAAGTCAAAGTCACATTGCGACTGACGGTCAGTCAGTCAATAAGTCTTGGTGTCGAGCCCCATCTGGGGCTCATGACCAGATATTAATTATTACCGTTTGACAGTTACGGTCTTGTTTCTGTGGGGCGCCCTCTCTGACGAGAAGACGGGTCTGTCTTTTGTATATGCTGCTGGCCCTTGCCAGCGCATTCTTTCTCGGGTCCGAGTCCCTTGGGACTCGCGACTATATTTTACTGTCTCAGATTTGAGACTTCCCATCAGTTCGCCTCTGTTCTGTTCTCTGCTCTCTTATATTCTACAGTCGGACGGCATAGAAAACACCTTGTTCAAGGGGAATGTTTCGCGTGCTCCATGCACCGGTAGCTAGTTATTCGTTGCAGTGGGAACAGCACTAGTCCTGGTTTTCGCCTTCGTGGCAAAGATCCGTCATGTATGTGTCGTCTCGGAAACGTCCATATACGTTTGCTCAGAAAAATGGACAATTCCATTCCACTATTCTAGCTTTTAGGCGACACGCAACAATATTATAATATTTTGAGAAGCGTCTCTCAAATAAATTTGGAGGAGCTAATGGTTATGTCACCCACTGTTCTGTGTGGAGTTCACGTGTGGTACATTATTTTCCGATCTTGTTCCTTGAACTGTAGTGTTTAAAGACATCCCACAGCCAGTACTGTGACTGGTCCTGTCTCGTATCACGTCCAAGGGACGATTTCTGCCTTCGCATTTTTCTTCAACTTCCAAACTGACCTTAGCTAAGTTTGTATTTGTGAGCTTTCAGAAAATCTCAAATCCAGACTTATTATCCGTTTTCATAAAGTTTAAATCCAGTAATACTATATGCTTATTTTATTTTAATGCAGCATCAGATTTCAAACCTGGGTCTCGTTTATTACAATCGTTCAGTATTGTATCTTATGTAAATATGGTATATTCAAAATGACGCTGGTGTGATAAACACTATCTTTTATGGTACAAAACACTTCTGTTATCTAACATGAGCTTATATATTTTTATTTTCTGTACACTGTCCTCCGTTTTGGGGATAGTAGGCTGGATTTTTGGAGTGGCGAGATCCTCAGGGGCCTGGGGCTGTGGTAATCGAGTCAGCTCTGTAAAATATTGGGCTTGAAACTGATGTGAAATAATTTCACCACCTAATTTCGGGAAACGAATCCTGAAAGTATGACCTTTTTACTTGGTGTGGAGGATGTACCACTAACAACATATATTCTAAGTTGAAGCTCAAGTCAAGATAACTTATTCAGTAAAGTGATCACTACGGACCGCTGTTAAATTCCGGCTGGAGCCACGATTTCTCTCTTCGCCGCGACGTCTCGACAGAGTCTGACGCCCACCTACCCTCCTACGCAAAGATATTGGAGGTAGTTTATTCAGAGGTAAAGCTGCCTAGTACCGAAATTAGGAACATGTGGTGGATCATTCCTTCAATCCCCTGTACGCCTTTATAACTTGATACTTAAGAGAAGGGCAGAATATTGTAGCTTGTCTGCTGCAAGCCAGTAAAGAAAACCGTTGCTAAGAAAAGGTTCTGCATTGTTAGGCAGTGACTCAGTAGCCGTCAAGTGATGGCCGCAACAGATACACACGCAACAATAGGAGAGCAGTTGGAAGCGGTGTTTTCTGTGCCCTCTGTGCCGAGGTTGTATAACCAGTACCAGCCATCATTATCATTCAGTCGAGAGAGGATCTGTTGGCGCACAGTCAGTTGAGAGTTGCAGAAGTTGGTAACTGAGACCGGGGACAGTTCAGTAACCCAGACGAAGTGAAAGATCCGCCGTTAGAAGCCGCTACCAAGCAACCCAGTGAAGACCGTGATTGAGAACATTAGTCAGTGTGTGATAGTTATTTGTAAAGTGTAATTACGAGTTGTTTATCAGTTCAATAAATCGATTACTGATCCAAATCTCGTCTGTAGTGACAGTTAACATGTGACAGTATTTCAGTTATTATTTTTTTTTCTTTTGTATTGAATTTGCATTGCGTTTTTTTCGGTCTAAAATCCATTACTAATTCATTGATGCGTTATAGCTAGACTCCTATATTAAGACACTGTGTAGAAATTCTCGAATAGTTTCTCCGAAATTACGATAATTTGTTGTATTTTATATGTTGTGCTATAACCAGAAGAACGTGGTTTGAAACATAACGAAGCACTGCAAATTTCACTTTATTTTGATAACGTACGAGAGATAAGACTTTTTTGTCTAAATTGGCTACACTGATCAAGAAACGAAACTAAAATAAAAGTATATAACGCAGAGTTCTTCTAATGCTCTAGGTTGCTTACACAAGACATAGGAACAACTTACTGTGAAAGACATTGTTTGAATGAGAACACATTTTTGTTCACTAACGAAACATCATGTTCTCACATTATGGTTAACAAGATTATGAAAGTACCGAAGCAGATACTATATGTAAAAATGTACAAGAAATTTGCGGTTCTCTCTCTGAATAACGAGGTAAGATAGTGAAAATTTTGTGTCCATATTTGGAATCAATTATACCAAAATTAATTCAGAAAATAAGTTTTCTTGTACGTTATTAGTTGTGGATCAAAGAGCCATGTACTACATCGACCATGAAGAAGGAGGCAGAGAATTCTCTACAAACTTCGGTATTTTTAATTTTTCAACGTGGTGCTCCCCTCACAAGAATATCACGTGAAAGAAGTATTCATTATATTTCGACATAGACGCTGAAGAAAGAAATAGCAAATTCTTCTGAAGCTTTTGGTGAAGACCCTACAATAAGTACGGATCCCCGTGAAAAACTCATATCCCATTAATACACGTTTCCCCAGGAGAAATTAGTTTTAGAACTGCGAATGTGTGTCGCCCAGACACAACCCGCCTGGGGCCTCCTGTGGTGACGCTTCCGAAACGTTTAGACGTCTTGAGGAATGACACGCCTTGCCTAGAGACGCTAGTATATCAATCTGTCACGGCGTCTCTTTGTCTCTCTAGGCGCCGAGACGTGCAGATTTGAAAGCGACGTACTGTCAGCCTTGTGGTTCCATCAACTTACATGATGCGTCATTACAACTGCCGTAATTGAAGCGTTTCCGGAAAGAAAAATGATCTTGCCTTCTTTAAAGAGAGAGGCAATGTCTTCCTGAAAATCAATCTCCCTTTTTTTTTACTTTCATGTCTTTATCAAGTCAAACGTTTCGAAGTAGGTTGACTTTAATCTCGAAATTCTATTCTCAGAATTCGCTCGTAAGAAAATACATATAACTTTATCGTTTTATTTAGAGTTTCTGTGAAGTATGTAAACAATGACTCTCCAAAATCAGAAATTTAATATATAATATGTAGAAACTATGCTACCGTCAACACAACAAATATTTCAGTTATTATATTTAGAACTTTATTTATTGCGACGTGTTTCGGTCATACATGACCATCATCAGGCAGGAATTATCATGTCTGGAACGTAATATACATGACACTATGTTTGTCAACAGCTCTCTAGTTGTAAGATTTGTGGCTTTCACGGCGGTGACTATGAAGAAAGCAGTCTTCTGGGATTTGGCACCGTGTATATGTGGTGTTAACCGACGTTTCGGAGGAACGTATCGCCCCCATCTTCAGGGTAGAAGAAAAAGTATAAGAAATCTGCAAGCGACAACACCGTTACCGTTTCTCACGGTGTTGTCGCTTGCAGATTTCTTAAACTTTTTCTTCAACCCTGAAGATGGGGGCGATACGTTCCTCCGAAACGTCGGTTAACACCACATATACAAGCTGCCAAATCCCAGAAGACTGCTTTCTTCTCAGCTCTCTAGTTGATACCGATCACAGTGGCCGTGCGTTCTAAGGCATGTGATGTCTTCAGTCGCTCGAAAACTGGGGTCGTCAGTTCGAATCACATTCAAGGCATGGATGTCTGTCCGCGATTATTCTGTGTCTATGTAGGCAGCGGCCTTGCTACGGGCTGATCACTCGTCCAAGGGGTCCTACCGACTGTCTAATATTAAGAGACTGAAGTGAAACGAAGGGTTTCACTGATGCACTGTGCTCCAAGTGGGAGCAACAGGAATAAGGAGAGAGAGAGAGAGATGCAGTTAATAATGTGAAGTAACAAATTTGGATACTGTCATGGAGCGCGCGGTCGTTTCTTTCTTTGCACATGGACGTTCGGAATTTTTATGTTAGAGGGACGTACTCACGTCCGCGTGACAACTACTTTCAGTGCTGAAAAAAATTACCAGATTAAATTTAAAATATTTTGCGTATTGGACAACAGATATAGCATACCTATAAAAACTTTTGAAAAAAGTTGTAGATTTTATTTGAAATATTTTAATTACGTGAAATATATTTCGAGTTTCCAGTATTGATTATCGTAATATCGAGATTTCACGTGATAATCGAATAGACAAGGATATGACTATTTTGTACAGTTGTGTTGTAATAGGAATTCGTTGTTTCAGGTGTAGCATATTTTATGATAGGCCCGATTTGTTTGATTGATTGATACTTGGTTTACTGTGAGCATTTGGACAAGAAGCACACAAGCTAACCTATGAGTTAAATTCCATTTTGTTGCCAAACTGTAACATGTTACCCAAATATGACTTAACATAATAATTGTAGGACTGGAAATCTGTGCAGGAGGAAAGTGGACTTTGTGACTTCTACATGAAACTCCTGTTTTAGGCGTTCTTTACTCAGTGAAAATAACTCCTCATGTGGAGGGCTTATCTGTATGTCCGTGTCTGTAGCCTAGTATAAGCACCTAAATATTTGGTCAGAGTTTCCAAAAATCCAACGTTCAATGAACTTTGCTTGACAATTTCGATTCTGAGCCATATTTACCCTTAATATAGCCTAGTTTACGCAGAACAGCAAGTGGTGCTGTTGGATATTTCCGATTTACAGTCATATAAATCGAAAGTGAAATACCTTTATGAAAGCTTACATGTTTTAAGTAATCCAGAAATTCTTTTGTAGATATTATTGAAAGTCGACGTGGAAGGCCGCACCATAGCTCAAGCGGTTAGTCGCTGGCTTCCCACCGCGGCGGCCCGGGTTCGATCCCGGTTCTGGTCAAGTGGGATTTGTGGTGGACAAAGTGGCCCTGGGGCAGGATTTCTCCGAGTACTTCGGTTTCCCCTGCCAATCTTCATTCCACCAGTTGCTCCACAATCACCCTCACCTATCATCTGGGGCTGGTACAGTAGGCCAGAAGTGGCCGCAGAACAAGGGACTTAGTCCCACCCACTAGCAACAAAAAAAATAAGTCGACGTGGAAGAATTTTGCTGAAAATTGTTTCCTTCTTCTGATTTTCGGCCTTGTTTATCCACAATGAAGCGTAGTCCATACAAACCCATACCCAGAACTTCCTGTGTGTCCCATATGCCATGTTGGTGGAGTTCGATATGAGGGACTTCCACCAAACTTTGCTTCAAAATTCCGAATTACGTCCATGTTGATCTAGAGCAGAGCGCAGTTTAAATATGACCATAAATTTGTTTTTCCATTTCCCGCAAACACTTTCACAGATTTTGTTGAAATTCGATATGGGAGACTTCCACTAATTTGCATCTGATTTCTGCTCTTTTTTAAATATGATAAACTACAAAGAACGCCTTTCGTATTTTGCGTCCCATATAATGGAGTTCACGCTTTCCAATTTCATTATTTATAAAAGCTCTCTCCTATGGGTCTGTTTTCATGATACCATATAGTTTCCGTTGCTGGAAATTTACTAATTTTTGACTTTAAATTCTGTTACTTTTCTTTCACTGTTTTCTGTCGAACATGAAATAATTTCGTACCAGCTGACCGGAGCCTTCATCTAGATATTGCGTTCGGGGTGTAGATGGGGATTAAATTACGAGCATAAGCAGAGCAGCTAATTTTGGGGGGGGGGGTTCATCTGATCAGTCTGCCGTTCCTATTCAGAAGAGAGGTGCTTGTCTTGCGTCTTGTTAATGCTCTGAGAGTGAAACATCAGGGGTGCTACACAGCTCCTGTTGTGATACAAATTTGTCCTCGCATTTCTAATTTCCGGATACGGGAGCATACTTTCAATCGATCCAGTTTATGGCGTCACTCTCATCACTGAGTGTTTGGATGTGTGGGTGGGGGGACCGCGAATTTTAGTAATTTTCTCTTCCCACTACACCAATCTTGCTGAATAGGAAATGCGAAAGTGTGAAGGGGGCAGCTGATAAAAGGGAATGCAGAATTATAGACAGAGGCTGAAGCTTGCATGCAAGGAAGTATGGAAGGTATAAATAGCAAAGAAGGGAAAAACGGAAGTAAGAATGAAGCCCAATTTCCTGGGCATAAAATCTAATCAATGTCCTGTTTGTCTTGTCAGATGGTTCTATCAGCGCCGGACAGTCTTGACACCAATCCCAGGGTGTGAGAAGGTTTTCGAATGAATGTTAATTTAGGGGGCTGTGAGTTGTGCCTGATCGGCGTGACGTCATTGACGCATTGGGGGCTCTGGATAGAGGAGCGATTGCAAGATTTCTGAAGTTTCCCCTTACGTTCTTGTCCCTTCTTGACTAATTTACTCAGATTAAGATTGGTTTGTACGACTACACAGTAGAGGCTATATCGTGCCCAATGAGAACGGGGGACTCCCCTGGAGGAAAGAGGGTCTGGATTTGTAAGGAAACTCTCTTGGTCAGTTTCAAGGTAATGTCCCAGCATTCTCAAAGAATCGAGACAATCAGTGACTCAATCGATACTCGAACACTTTGCTTTCAGAATACAAGTGTGGATAGCAAAACACAACCAACTTTCTACCGAGCAGGTGCGCTCAGTTATTAACTCTTCTGGCCTGTATTAGGGAGAAGTCCGGTTTGAAACTAGGCCTGAGCTTTTTGTGGTTTTCTTCAGTCCTCCAGGCAAGTGGCAGGATAGTACAATTAAGCAAATAGTGCTTCCTTTTAATCGCCCTTTCATTATTCACCATGAACCAGACATCTTGAGTCCCTGAAAGCGTCTTTGAATCAACTACGACTAAACGCACCGACTCGTCCTATCAAAATGTCCTTTAAGTTTCGGATGGATTGATTTATTGATTAATGTGCTTGTCGTTTGAGTGATTAATGTCAAAGTCAGTTCTTTATAGAAAAACTGAGTGTAGAAGGTAGACATTTATTAACAGACGTTGGTGTGTATGCCCTATAAAGGAAATGATCTGTAGACACTGCTAATGTGCAGCGTACGTGTTTCAGACTATGCTGATTTTTGTGAAACCTGTACTGAGGTATGGATTTGAAATGACAGACACAGAAGCAGAATTCAGGAAGCAGAAATAAGCAGCAGAGCCAGTTATTGACGTGCACGTTTAGGAAGAAAAGTGATGTTTTACTGGAGAAACTAAAGACATTGAAATAAAATGAGAATGAAGGAAAATATGGGAAGACTGTGAAAATAGAATGGATAAACATGTGTGGGTTTAAATACGATGAAATTAAAAACACACAAGACGAATAGTAAGAGGAAGAACAAGGTAACTCTGGATGGAGGGTGGGGGAGGTTGAGACCGGTACAGACACCAGGCAGAATTTGTATTGTCCCTGAAGACATTGAAGAGAAGGTTAACGAGGTGAGAAGTATAGAGCCATACCCCAATTTTATGTACACGATTTCAAGTACTTCCTGGTCAAAACTGTCCCTTATTCCTTTCCATCTCTGACCCTGAGGTCGACTCGGCCTCTAACACAAATGAGTACCAGGAATCTTCCTTTGGAGTAAAGGGCGGCCGGCCGAGACGTGAAATTGACTACCTGATCTCCGTCTGTGAGATTGTCTAGGAAGCGTGAGAGCCTCGACGTCCCCAAACCCTATGGGCTCAACGTCCTGTTACAGGGATAGCCTTTTAACTATTCGCACTGTTATAAAGAAAAATATTTTTACGCTACTACACGAAATTAATCAAAAACGTAACTTCCAGGTCAAGCGTCTTACGAAATTAACTGTGGGGCCAGCTCTGAGCTCTTAGCTGGATGATGGACTGGCTGTTATGGACATCGCTACAGCCAACATTGAGATCGCTCGCGCTACTCGTTCCCGTGTCTCTTGTTTCCCTCTCGTCACGTGGTCCAATTCAGAGGAGCCGCCTTTGTCGGATCATGTGCGTTTCCGGCCAGTGATTCGGGGGTGATTAGCGGGCAATAATAAAGTACCCCCGTCCTCTTCGAAATTCCTGCAGTCTATAAAACCATGCTTTCCAGATATTATGGTCATCAAAATTCCGAAGAGAAATATTTTCCTCAGACATATACAGCTATGGTATTATAAAGGTATACAGTTCTGTAGATGCTTTTTAGATACAGCATAATTTAGTGATATGCCGCATTAGGGAAGAAAGTTTGATGAAAACTCTGGAATAAATATTTTTCTGCAATCACCAGAAATAAACTTCTTCCATCCCTTCTATAATATACTTTAATAAATGTCTTGAGAAATTTTTAAATTGTTGATATAAATTAAGAATAATATTTTAGCCAAATTCTCACAACAGCTTCGCTAGCCACATGTATAAAAGCTTTCATGGCCGTTTCCGGCCCGCGGACCGTAGTTTATAACCCGTCCTTGAACCCGACTGCCCTGAGGTCTTACGTGCCACGCTTCAGCCATAGCAGGTAGTTTCTTTGGTATTACTTTAAACAAGCCACGACCGATTTTTCCTATCCGATCACTCAAAATAACAGTTACTTTCGACGCTGTATAGACTATGCAAATGAGAGAGTGTAGTAAGTAGACTAACCTCCAACAGACAGGCTGTTCCGGGGCTGGGTGTGGCCAATATTGTAAGTAAGGGGGTTAATGGTAGAGGGTGAGTGTAGTGGCCGTGGAACGTCGCAGTGGAATTACGTTGTACCACCGACAAGGCTGGCGGCTGTAACTCGTTTGCTGCAGGAAATAAGAACATTCATTTGAAGCCAGAGGACGGGGAATTACTTGTAAAGTAGTTTCAGCGTAAGGGTCCAGACCAGCTTCTGCCTCCGACCCATTTCAGCTTGTGTGCCTCGGTTCTAAAGAAGCCAGTATTATCTTATCGAACTTTAAGTTAAACCCAACTAACTAACACTATGTCGTAATCTTCCTTGAAAAGTCAAGTCCTTCTCAACTGGTCCAGAAATTATCTACTTTTATGTAACATGAAGAATTACTACCATATTCAGAAAAGTACCTCATCTTAAGCCAGTTGAATTCAGTTCATTTCTCTATGCCATGTATTGCAAGGCCCGTTTTTAACATTAACCTGTGATCTGTGCATAGGTCTAGTCTCTGGTGTATTCCGAATGAAATCTGGCTTCAATTTCTCATCCCTACGATGTGTGGAAGAAGTTCTGCGTAGTCTCCTAGAGTCAGTTGCTCAATTAATACATCACCATGCTCAAATACAATGTTATATTGCAGAATAAGTTTAGTGAAGGGCCCGCGCCATAGCTCAAGCCGTTAGTCGCTGGCTTCCCACCGCGGCGGCCCGGGTTCGATCCCGGGGTCTAGTTAAGTGGGATTTGTGGTGGACAATGTGCAGCTGGGGCAGGGTTTCTCCGAGTACTTCGGTTTCCCCTGCCAATCTTCGTTCCACCAATTGCTCCACAATCGCCCTCACCTATCATCTGGGGCTGGTACAATAGGCCAGAAGTGGCCGCAGTACAAGGGATTTAGTTCCACCCCACTAGCAATAAAAAAAAAAGTTTAGTGAAGAGGCCGCGCCATAGCTTAAGCGGTTGGTCGCTGGCTTCCCACCGCGGCGGCCTGGGTTCGATCGCGGGTCTAGTCAAGTGGGATTTGTGGTGGACAAAGTGCGCTGGAGCGGGTTTTCTCCGAGTACTTCGGTTTCTTCTTTCCACCAAATTCTCCATTATCATAATCACCCGGGGCAGGCTACAATAGGCCAATCAGTGGCCGCCGTGCCGAATGGACCCAGTTGGACTCCATCCCACACTAAGCGAATTAAAAAAAAAAGCTTAGTGACATTTATCTAAGGTGATCTTGTCTGCAGTGGTACTGCAGTAGCCAGTTGAGTCCACAATGAAGGTACTGTCCCTATATCCATCCGAGCCGAGTTTCGAGCCAGCGAATGTGGATAACAAAATGAGTGGTACTGTGTGAGATTTGGGATTATCACTGCGGTTACTAAGAATACTGCTATCCTCTGGTATATGACCCCTTGCAGTCTGGTATAATTTTACATCCTTCAGGAAGAATCTGCTGGTCGTCTTCTGAACTCGCATTCCGATATTCTGAAAGCATCTTCGGGTTGGGCTGATTTTCATTTCTTTCTTATTTACACTTCACTCTCTTTCGTTATCTCTGCTCTTCCTAGCGATTGTTTCTGCTTCATTCTGCCGTTCTGTTCCTTCCCCTCTGTACTCCTTTTGCATTCTACTTTGCTTCTTCATTTATTCGTTCTATGTCTCAGAATTTTGATCTCTTACATTAGTTTTTTATTCTTTCTGTCAGTCAATTTTCTTGCTTCTCTCCCCGTTTTCGTTATTTATTTCCATGCTTCACATACCACTCGTATTTACTTTCTCTGCATATTTACCTTTCATCCTTCTTCTTACTATATTTTTATCTCTTTTTAATGGATTTCATTCCTTTACATACTTCATCAGTTTGCCACACATACATTTGTCATTCTTTCAAATTATCCTTCTATTTTCCTCGTTCTTTCGGGTTCCTAAGCAACGCACCTGCTGTAAATATCTCGCTTCCAAGTTTTGTATGCTGACTGTTGCAGCTGTTGGCATTAAAGGGTCTTCCAACAAGCAGCAGCCGCCTCACTGCCCCTCTAGACCCATATTAAAACCCACTCCAAGCCTCGACCGGCCCCTGAGGTCTGTGCGAGTCACTGGATTTACAACAAACTTTTGGAAAAACTCTCTGAGATTTACAGTAAGTAAGTCCTTCTCCCGCAGACCACACCGAATCCCGGTCCATGTTTCTACCTGCCCGAGGGAGTCCTCGCTTGCAGTTATGCAAGATGCTTGCTGCTGATTGTGATATGGTTCCTTGCTAGTGCCTTTGTTTCGACTTCATTTTGCTACTTCATTTGAACATAAATGCTTCTCAGGACTACTTACAGGCCTACTTTGTTTTATTTTATTACGAGGACATGATAAATACAGTAAGAACTCGCAGTTAAGATGTCACCAATATTGTAATTAAAATGGACACCTACGAATATAATAAACTGTTTGTTTTCTGAATGCTGAGGTCCGTGCAATTTTCGAAAAATGCATGAATGTCCGTTTATAAATATTTGCAATTTATTGTTGACTTAAATGCTTAATGAAGTGTGACGTCATAGGAAAATAATAAAATTAGAATGACGAATTTTGACATATACAAAAGTACTAAACATTTATGTGCTCAGGGTAGATAACCTTGTGACACACCAAAATAGATAAGAAGATGGAGAAGAATAAAGCGGATTAAGATGAAATATAGAACCAAATAACACAGCGTAGGGAGAGTCTTAAACCATTGAGCATGTTCAGTAAACGATTAAGCGGAACTTCATTAAAAGCTTGACTGAGGCTGAAATAAATGAGGTCAATTTGCTCTCCTGGTTACTCTGTGGACGTAACGATATTTTATAGGTAATTAAATTTCTTAGAGCATTTTATTATTATTGAATTCATGTTGAGATTAATGTAGTTTAAACTGAAAGTAAAAGGAGAACTTGTCGTGAATAATACTTTTAAAAACTTTAGAGAAATTATTTAAAACTGGAATAATTAATTTCACGAGCGCTGTTGCATTTCTTGGCGACAAAGACATCTGCCGCCCCTTCTGTGCAGACAGAAAAGCCCTCAAAATACCGAGATTAAACATACCATATACTTCAGAATGAGGGGAGCAGGGATCTTAGAGCAGCCTTTGATACTTAAAGTAGAATTTCATCCAAACCGACGGACTTCGATAACGTAAGACCTCGAATTATCCGCTTGACGTCATCGTCGGAAACGGAAAGAATAATTGTGAAGGAGGAAGACAAGACAAGAGAGAGAGAGAGAGAATTAGAAGCTTGTGCATTAAATTACCGGTGCTCAATACAGTTATCTCAAGATTCAATTTGGGTACGAGCGCGGTTCTTTAATTTAGAGGTACCCACATTCAAAAATGAGGAAATTTACATTTTCAGATGTAGCTCGGTTGGCAGAGTGAATACGCTACTAGCTGGACAACCGAAGAATCAATGCTCGATATCCGGCAGGAGCAAGTGGCTTTTCCCTTCTCCACGGCTTCCAGATCGGTCCACCCAACCTCCTAACCAGTGAGGTCCAGTGGCGCTTTCCTCGGGGGCAAAGCGACAGGGGCATGAAGCTGACCACTTACTTCCATCTATTGAACAGTGAAGCTATACATCAATTTTCCCATATGTCTTCATGGCAATGTTACCTCCCATCAATCTTATATGTCTGTAGGTATATCCCCCCTGTCGTTGCTACGTTACTAGATAACAGCTTGGTAAACCCCTTTCCCTGACAACGAATACGCACAACAATAGAAAGATTTTAACTGTTGTTTTATGTGTGATCCGTGTCTTGTCAAAGGAGAGTCGGTTGGTCTGTCTGTGAATCCACGTGTCGTTGCTAAGTAACAACTCGGTAAAGACGTCCCCGCTGCAAAGAAGAATTGCTGGAGGAGTCGTTTTCTCTATGATCAATGTCGTATCAAAGAAAAGTAGGCGATTAGTTTTCCCGAGAATTTATTGTTTCTAGATTAATTCTGAAATTCGAAACAGACATATGATGTAATGTGTCCTAGGAATAAGCAGAAAAACATGTTCAGTAATGGCTGAAAGTCGTTCCGTTAAACCGGTTCTTGATACTAGAAATTGGTCATATTTTACATGACTTTGGATAAACGCATAAGCAGAATAAATTTCGTGTTTTCTGTAACGGTTCCGCTACTTTCTCTCAAATTAAACGATCAATTATTCAAAAAGAGGAAGACAAGGTAAACGTGAAAGTTCTTTTTATGGCAGTAAATTTGACTGAAATTGCCGTGGGTATGTTTCAAACTTCTTCCACTTTACCGCCCAACCAACATTTTCAGAATGACTTGTGCTACTATATATCATCCGCTTTTTTGTTTTGCACTTTTATAGACCTAAATGGAAGTTTACCATCAGCGTAATACTTAAACATATGCATCTCTCAGTAGTCAAAGCTCGTCCACTGCTATCCATTCAGAGGTAACGTTTATTGTAATATAAAAACGACAGTAACGAAACACATAAAATGTTCGGGGTGGGGAAACAGTTTCTTCTGGCATTCAGCCCTAAATGATCCATTTCGTAATTGTAATGTCAAGAATTGTTCCTACCGTGCAACATTTTTTGCAGTTATGCCTAGTATTTGTCGTAAGATATGCAATCGTTCTACATTCTGTTGCATCGTCTGGTTCAGGACATCATCGGCAGTTTCGTCTCTTCATCCATTCGCTTAAAGAAAATCTTGAAATTATTTCGGAATTAATTTAATTCTCCTGTATATTATACCTTGTACGTTACATCAACATAAAAATAACATAATTCTTATTATCACGTGTATGAGTGACTATAGACGGGGTTTGGATTTGAGATTGGATTTGTTGACCATTTTAACATACCACTCGTGACTACACTTAATTACAGCGCTATCGCCAAAATCCACATTTTACAAATCACTGCAGAACACGCTAAGTCTTTTCAGTCTGCTGTGTCTTCATAAGTCGTTCCCTGATAACGGATTTGAACACTGGAGGTTCTGCAGCTTCTGCGCTCACTTCGTTGTCCGCTAACTCTATACTGCACCGCTAAGTATTATCTTCACTGACTGACTTACAAATGACCACTGCTCAAAGTGAAAGTCAAAGATAATTTACGACTGGCGGTTTACATCCAGTCAGTTTGTCTTGGCGTCAAGTCCCTTGAGAATTGCCAGCTGAAAGTGACACTATGCACTGTAGCAGCTGGACGATCATGTATGCCTGATGATGGCCCCATACGACCGAAGTATGTTGTAAAATATGTATGGAACATAGATGAAGTGGTGGGAAGCCAGCAATGCAAGAAGTGCTGCGCTCATGTGCCGGACTAATGCAACAGGATTCTCAATTATATAATTATCCAGGTATAATGTATATATACTGTAGTGAGTAATAAAGAATTAAATAAGGAAATTTTTAATTAAAGTCTCTATAGGATATTGGTGGGAAAGCCAGAAGAAAGGAGGCCACTGGGAAGGCTAAGGTATAGGTAGGTGAACAATATTAAAATGGATCTTAGAGAGATAGGATGGGATTGTATGGATTGGATTGATCTGGCTCAGGATATGCTATTGTGAACATTGTAATGAACCTTCGGGTTCCATAAAATGCTGGGAAATTCGTGAGTAACTGCAGATTTGGCTTCTCCTCAAGAAGGGCTCAGTTCCATAAGTAAGTGATGGTTTGGGGCCGCGCCATAGCTCAAACGGTTAGTCGTTGACTTCCCACCGCGGCGGCCCGGGTTCTATCCCGGGTCTGGTCAAGTGGGATTCGTGGTGGACAAAGTGGCTCTGGGGCAGGTTTTCTCCGAGTACTTCGGTTTCCCGTGCCAATCTTCATTCCACCAATTGCTCCACAATCACCCTCACCTATCATCTGGGGCTGGTACAATAGGCCAGAAGTGGCCGCAATGCAAGGGACTTAGTCCCAGCCCACTAGCACTAAAAGAAGTGGTGGTTTATCTTATGACCTACACGAAAGAATCTGAAATCTCATGAAAAGAACGTCTTAAATGAGCTGCTAATAATGAATTTGCAGCCGAGTGGAAGTGATGATTTGTCAGATGAGATTGAAGCAATCCCGTGAAGTTGAAGATGAATCACTATGCTAAAGTACTTAGCGGCCTCCGTAGTCTAGAGGTAACGTTCCAACCTCATGACTCGTAGTACGAGGGTTCAAATACCCGGCGGAGATCGTCGAATTTTTAAGGGCGGAAAAATTCAGGGAACAAGTCCTCCGGGAGAGACTTTAAGCCGTGGGTCCCGTGTCGTAGCTTTACGGCACGTAAAAGAACCTCATATCTCCAAAGGAGATCACTGAGCCAAATTCAAGGATGCTTCCCGCCCAACAGCAGTCTCTAATACCTCTGGTAGATGGGGGAAGCATTATAGATACCGCCAAGCCAGTTGAGAACTCGCTAGCTCGGTCGGGACTGATGGTACGCACCATTATCGGTATGGTATTGAGACTGGTAGAATATCATAGAGGGAAGCACAATGGACCAATACTGGTCTAAGTGCATGGGGAAACCCACCCTCTCCAATAACTAACTAACTATGCTAAAGTACTCAGTATCTAGTACGTCTGCATGAAATTAAGTCGTGACCAAGGATTATCACAAACGAGGTAACTTATATAGTTAAAGAGCAAGACATGAGCCCTGAGAAAATTAGGGTCTGTAGGACAGTAGCACCTCCATTGCCATGTTAGGCTTTAAAGATGGACGCATCACGTCCCTCCGGAAGTGTTGGCGACTGTCTACCAAACTGAAAGGCGTTACATTGCAAAAGACCTCAACTCCAGTACTCACCGCCGTGGGAACTGGTTCCTATCAATAATTGTGCGTACGTGTCGAATTCTGACGGTGCAATAGAAGCGAGACTGTAGATTTCAGTAAGGTCTAAATTGTGCTTCGGATTTGAGGCGATTTAGACCTTATTTGGGCGTCAATGTTGCACAATTTTAAAATCTTTAGTAAGATCACATAGAATCTCTGTAGGGCTACGTCTGTTTGCCATTGTTTTCGTCTGTATATGAAAGATGAAAGAAAAGTTAGTAAAATCATTCTGGGACATTCTGTATTTAAGGGAACAAGAGTAAAATAAGTTCTTATTGAACGCAGTATATCTGTACTCGGTCTGGATTTACGGCACTAGACTGCTCCAACTGTTGAACAGTAAAACTGATGGGGAAAAGCAGAGAAAACGATTCTGTGTGCCACAAATTGGAGTGAAACTACAGCAGATGGGAGAAGTGTTGCTTGCTGCCAAGTCTTTGCGCTACCATTTCCGGCCCAACACAGTCACGGGCTGCTGACCCTGACTTCTTTACTTTTATAGAGGTTCCTCTGTTTCACACAGGAGCACATTCGTTTCCAAAGCTACGCAGCTGCCCAAATCCGAATTGTGCTCCTAACGAATTCCTAAATTAGACTTATGATCGCTCGAGCACTATTATCTTCATCTGAGGTCATAAACTACCAATAAAAAGAGGAACGTTACGTGACTGAGCCCTCAGTAGCTGTGCAGATATTCTCAGCGCTTTGGAATACACAAATTGGTAACAGTGGCTCAGTGAGAACACAGAGCTGTGAGAAGGAGACTCCATTCGTAATACGCTGTTAACGTTAGGGTCTGTTGTTGATGTTGTTACTGTTAATAATACAATAGTAATAACAAAATTATAGTTTAAGCGATATTATTGTTATTAGTTGTAGTATTAGTAGTAGTAGTAGTAGTAGTAGATTTGTACAAAAATAAGAATTTAATTGTTGTATAATTGGCATTTGGGCTGTTGTTCAACTACGTTGTCCAGTTTTTTTTCTTTTCGTTCTGATCATTTTACAGACGGTAGGACTCCTTGGACGAGTGATCAGCTCGTCGCAAGGACTCAACCTAAACACAGGACAACACAAACACAGAATAAACACATACACATAACAAACATCCATGCCTTGTGTAGGATTCAAACCCACGATCCCGTCTTCCGAGCGACTGAAAAGAGTACATGTCTTAGATCGTTTGGCTAACGTGACCGGCCATGTTGTTGAAAGATGTAAATAAATACAGAATTGGATTTAATTGTTGTGATTCTTACAAAGCCCTTGGGAAGTTGACTTGGCGCGTAAATAAATAGGAATTCAATTATTATCATTAAATATTAATAATATTTTAGCTCCATACAGGCAGGAAGTAAAGGAAGGGAGGAAGCAAGGTTAAATTTTTCCTTTTCTCGTGCACAGCGCCATGAAAACTTGTGGATAGAGAAGTATGTGTGGTACATTATTAACCTTGGCACAAGATGGAGATGAGTAGCCAGCATCACGCTGGTACCGCTTTATCCCCTGGAAAAGAGCCCTCGGCAACCACTGAACAACAACCCGGGTGGAAATTAAAGCCAATATGGACATGGTGGTAAGATGAAAATCCTTCTCCTTGTCAGGGATCGAATCCAATTTTCCGTCCCGATCTTAAAAGCACAGAGTCGAACGGTGAGAAGTGGATTCAACCGGCTCAGGATTGGGTTCAGAAGTGGAGAGTTTCAAGCGCTGTAGAGAACCTACATAAGTGGAGGGAAATTCCTTGTCCGGTGAGCGACTGACACACTCTCACAGAGGATGTCGTCCCGTTAAAATTAGATGAATTTCAGTTCTGAGTCGTGGCTTCATTAATTTGTCATGTTGGCAGGTTTCATATGCTTGGCGTGTTGACAGTCTCGAACAGCCGATGCAGTTGTGTTGGTATTTTTTTGTTCCGCAACATCTGCCTATACGTCCCTTCGTACCAACCCTTGCCATTTAGACTCCCCACTAAAATATGTCCACTTTACTCGACTTCAAAAAGCGTACAGCCAGATAAATGTATATGTTCGAACGATTTTTTAAATCTGATAATTATGTTCTGTTACAATACGTGTTCACCGTTTTTTATTATCATCAAGCGCTAAACAAACACCGCTGCACTTTTTTTGCGTGTTTTCCGTCTTCACTCTTTTGTTTCCGAGGATCCTGCATTCTGTGCCACTTGTCCGTCCCGCTGCAATCGCCTGGGTCCCGTTACTCCTCCCAAATTGGATCCTCTTGTCACGGTCGCGCTGTCTGAGGGCTTTTCTTCACTTCCACGGAGTTGGTCCTGCTAGGCGACACAGCACAGGAATGAACTTGTCTCTATACCGCTTAAAACAGCACCACACGAAGGCCTAATCAGAGACCTCATTTCAAATGTTTACAAACAGATGCACCCGTCTCCAATCGCAATGTAGAAACGAATTTGGAGTGGTTCCAGTTCGGATGGTCCCTGTGTCTTGTACCGTGTACGGAATCGCGCTTATTTATGTCCTTTTTCAGTGATTATCATTCTCGTCGCCATAGTCACGTGATATCTCTCATGGATTTGTCCCTTATATACCTAAAACATTTTCAGTTGATGGCACCTTGGGGAACTCGAAGGTACTGTTAATTAGAATTGAGAATTAGCATGAATTTCGAGAAACGCTCTGAAACAAATACATATTGTTCTTGAGATAAATTCGCAAAGTCGCCATCTTCATTAAAAGTGTGAGTCACCTGGAGTTTCATCTCAGGTAATGTCGAAGTCCGTCATTGAGTTGTATGTTAAGGATTTATGCAAGATCAATAGTAGTGTTACCTACCATCTCCTTCGTGAATAAAAAAAAGACAATTTTCCAACAGTTTTCATACAAAAATCTGCATGCCTTTCTTATCTACCCCATCCAAGTGACATGTACGACCAACTACGGTTCCCTGCGTCAAATAGTAGGGGGTACGCGGTAGCGTAGTTGGTTGAGACACTATGCTATAAGCCGGAAGGTCGCCGGTTCAAAAATCCCGATGAGGTCATCGGATTTTTCTTTTCAATTTGCCTAATCCTTCCAGCCGCACTCAGCCTCTAACACCAATGAGTACCAGGAATATTCTTGGGGGTAAAGGCCTACCGGCGTGTAAGTCTGACAACCTTACCGCAATCTGTGAGCCAATTGTCTAGGAAATGTGGGAACCTCAACATATCACAACCTTATGGTACTCCAAGCCCCGTTACAGGGATAGCTTTACTTTACTTTTACGTATTAGTAGAGAATGATCTAGAAACACAGGCAGTAAAACCGTCTCCTCATCAGGCTGCAGGACAAGATCAATAAAAGGACAGACAATAAGTTCTACGAAAATGCACAAAGTTCGGGAGAGAGAACGACAGCAACAAATCCGATTTGCATTTACAATGATGCTCAGAGCAAAGTTTGCTGGAGGCATGGTTACTGATATTCAGTTCATTGTCGTGCAAGGAGAGGCCCAAAGTTTGTATAGTACGAAACTAAATTTTTACTGGTTATCTTACAAGGGGGTGAAAGTTGGCTTCTTCCTGTAAGGTTGAAACACACATTAAGGTGTTTGAAAACAAGTTCCGAGTAAAGTGTGAGCTTTTTAAAAGAGACTGCAAAGAAATTTTTTACTTATTCGTTGTTTCTTTTAATTCAAAGAATGTTCTATCTGAGGGTCAAGCAATAGCAGTGACAAATATATGTGTCCGAGAGAGTAACACGTGTCAGTCATGGAACAAACGCTAAATTATCTTCACAGACAAAGCGGATAGAAGTCAGCTACGCCACTGAGTCTCTCTGTGTTAACAGCAGAGCTTTTAGCACCATTTATTTTATTTTCTTACTGTTTTGTGTTTGTTATTAATTTTGTCTTTTCTTGTTTATTATTTTTCTTTCTTTCCTTTTAGTACTTTTGAACCTGAAGAAGAAAACACAGACGGATTTACTTTAAACTAAATCTCTAGAGAAATTTCAGAGGACGAAAGTGAGACGAAGACAAGAATAAAGTGAATTAGATGGGGGCTCTTTGGGTTCAAAAGGGAAAAGGCGCCCCTTACGAAATGCTTTACTGGGAGAATCACAGTGACTCGTCCTGGATGTGAAGGCTAGCCGCAGTCGGCCTGATTTCTTCTGCACCACCAAATAACCGTAACAGCGTCCTCTTCTTGTACTGAAAAATGTAAAAACAATTGGACTTCCCCTGCTTATTCAGCGTATCCATCTTTTGTTCTTCAGTACTCTTGAACCAGTTACAGAGTCAAATTCGTCCGGCCTAGGACCCCTTAAAGTCGAAGAATATAATTTGCCACAAAAACAAACTCCATAGTTTTAGTCCGCAAGTGAACTATACCGACTGAGCGACCGCCGCTTGTCGGCGAAGTTAGTGACAACTTTAATGGATAGAGGGTGTCACATGGTCAGCACAACGAATCCCCACTGCCGTTAATCTAGATTTTTTAAAACCAAAGCCTCTAATTTTCCATTCAAGTGAGTGGACCCATTCCAGACCCAATACTTCTCAGAAAACCTGGTAGTGCCGGGAATCGAACCCGGGACCTCTGGATGTGTAGCCAGGAACTCTGACCCGTAGACCACAATTTCTGCAATTCTGTAAAGAAACAGCCATTTTATACATTTACTCTGTAACAGCTTCACACTTTGTAATAAAATTTCATTTATTTCTTTCCATTGGTCTAATATATTATGTTACCACGTATGACATTGCATTCAGAGGTAGATTGTTATAATTCAAATGAAGGCGAGCGGGAATGTAACGAATGTTGATAAAAATAATGCAGATCTGAAGCTTCCTGTCGATATTTTCATAATTTTCATGTTTCTGTGTACTGCAGATT
Organism: Cryptotermes secundus; assembly: GCF_002891405.2. Taxonomy (NCBI): domain Eukaryota; kingdom Metazoa; phylum Arthropoda; class Insecta; order Blattodea; family Kalotermitidae; genus Cryptotermes; species Cryptotermes secundus. The sequence goes on along the minus strand of NW_019738952.1, from coordinate 1,524,801 downwards.
TGCTTACTAACACATATTAAAAACCTTTCATTTCCCGGAACAAAGTAAATGTGACTTATGTCACCCTATCTCTAAGAGGTTCATATCTACGTAGGTCTAAAGCAGAGAAAGAAATTGAAGCACGAAGAAAATTACTGGATCGGGAGTTTCATGGTTTGCCCCTCCATCAGATACTAAAATGATCAAATTAAGGAAGATGAAATCGGAAAGACTTATCGGGGAATTATACATTTCTACAGAATTTAGTTAGAAACTCTGAAAGAAAGAAACAACTTGGGAGATCGAAGCTAGTTACGAGGACTATATTAAAATGCATCATTTCTTTACGAGCCTCTGGACTGGTTCAACTGACCCTGGACAAAATATTAGAACTTCAGTTTTTCTACAAGGCAGTGAAGTTCTTGATCAGTTGGGCAACTGTTAGCTGCTCAAGGTGGGGTTTCTTTTTATTGTTAGTGGGGCGGGACTAAGTCCCTTTTACTGCGGCCACTTCTGGCCTATTTTACCCACCCCAGATGATAGGTGAGGGTGATTGTGGAGCAATTGGTGGAATGAAGATTGGCAGGGGAAACCGAAGTGCTCGTAGAAAACCTGCCCCAGCGCCACTTTGTCCACCACAAATCCCACTTGACCAAACCCGGGATCGAACCCGGGCGCCGCGGTGAGAAACCAGCGACTAACCGCTTGAGCTATCTCGAGGCCGTGAGGTGGGGTTTAATACTTGATACTATTAGGAAAAGTGTATAAATTATTAATTTCCTTCCTCTGTCTTAAAGTATCACACTACGTGAAGCAGTGTCCTGTGAGAGAAACGGACAGTTTTCCCGTGTAGTCAAGACATTCCCTGTTTTTATGGAACGCGAAGGTCTATTATCTGTTCAAGGTAGTCAGCCATTTCACTGTGTCTGAAGCCGCTTGAATCCACTTCGTTTTTTTTTTTAATTCTGTGCATGTGTTCTCCAAATAACTCTCAGTCGAATGATGTATATTTACAATGTGGAAGCTAGAACTGAAATCCTTTTCCCAGCGCAAGATAATTCGAAAACTGTTCCTGGATATGTAAGATTTGAGGCTTTCACGGCGGTGACTATGAAGAAAGCAGTCTGCTTCTACCGGTTCTCACGGTCTCTCCGCTTGCAGATTTCTTATATTTTTTCTTCTACCCTGAAGATGGAGGCGATACGTTCCTCCGAAACGTCGGTTAACACCACATATACACGGTGCCAAATCCCAGAAGACTGCTTTCTTCATGTTCCTGGATAATTCGGAAAAGAACCATTCTTCATGAGGAGAGAGACTGAGGACAACCAGCTGACCAGAGTGTGAATGTACGGTGAAGGCACGCTCAAAGACAAAGAGTAATTTCATAAAATCCCCTTAGCCTTTGCAGTAAAATAGAGATAAGACAAGATCATGACACTTGGTGCTTCGTGTGTATTTCAATGTCTTCTCTCTTTCGGAAGGAAAACTTTGTTACTGAGAAAGATAGTACACAAACAGAGAGAGTTTTCGGTGCAGTGCAGTATCAAGCAATTACCTGGGATGTAAGCAGAAAGAGAGGCAGAACGAACAGAACGTAGAAAGATGGCGGTAGGAAACAAAGCAGACCACGAGAAGAAAGAAAATATTCTCCAAAAACTCACGTCTTTTCATCTAAAGTTCCCTTCTTTCTATCCCATCTCAAAGCGGCTCCTTGCTTTCTCTCCTTCTAAACCTCCTTCTATCCTGTCGTATTGCTGTGAAAATCCAATTAACCTCGACCCCAAAAAGCTGCAAAGTCTATTTTGTTCTCTACCTACCTCCTATGCCGCTGAGTGTTTCTTCATTCTGCCTAATCCTATACTACTTAAAACCCTTTTCCTTTGTTAAGTCATGAAAGCTGTGATGCTATATATTATGTTTTCATTAAATTAACGGATTTATGGATGCAGAGGAGCTAGTAATGCAAATAAACTGTTTTACGACCTTAAACTTAAATGAGAAGTACCAAAATAATTTCCATCTCAAAGAAAAGTTTACTTTGATTCGCTGGCAAATCAATATCTGCCACTATTCTGTTATTCCTTAAGGCAGTACTATGAGCATAGTTCATGCCTAAAACGGACAAAATTACAGGAAGGTGGAAAGAAGTGTCATAGTACGGAGGTTCAATATTTGTACTCAACAATTATTATTCAAATTAAGGAGGACTGGCTGGGAAGACATACAGAAGCATGTGGAGATGAGTAAAATATACAGACTATTGATGGAAAACAGTGTGTTAGCTCATTTCGGAGACTTAGGCGTAGTTATTGTCACGTGAATTAGTGACTATAGACGGGGTTCGGGTTGGTAATTGGATTTATTTACCGTGTGCATGTTGTAACTAAAAGTAATTATAACACTACTACTGATTTCCTCTTTACAAATCACTCCACACTAATCTTCTCAGTCTATTTCCACTAGTATTCACTATCCGTTTCTTGCAATGGATTTTTAACACAGAAACTATCAAAGTCTCACTAAATTACGCACTCCCAATATCACTGTACTGTGAACGGAGAAGTTCATGGAGGTAGGCCTAGGCCCACTGAGGCTGTAGTGCCAAGGAAAAAAAATCACTCTACTGCGGAACATGTAAAGTCGCACACTAAGTCACAGTCTAATTCCTTCGACTGTCTACTCCCTGAGTTCCGATCTACGATTAGTTCTAGTTCTAGTTCTCGTACACCGTTGTATTCCCATTCTCTTGACTCTCACAGATGCTAGTCTCGGAATTCGGCTTATTTATGTAGACGTGGCACGGACCACATATCACAGAGAACACATGCCTCTGCTCGGACCTACAAAGAACACCTGCCTGCATTACTAATTCCACTGTTGTTTGACGTCACCATGTACGCGTGAATGTCCCTAGCGCGCGCTGTATAGCAACGGTCTGTGAGCGAACCACAGAAAACACTGCTCCTGTATCGTTGGCCGCATGTGTGTTGCGGGTGTTGCCTAGCAGTGGGTCGATGCGTCACAATTTTAAACTTACATACATACTCATGGAGCTGAACCCTTCTTGAGGAGCTACCAATTCTGCAGCTACTCAGGAATTTCTCAGCATTGTTTTGAACCCGAGGGTTCATTACCGCCTTCACTAGAGCCTTCCACTGGCCCCTATACTGAGCCATATCAATCCAATCCATACCATCCCACTCTATCTCTGTAAGATCCATTTAAATATTGTCCACCCACCTACGCCTTGGTCTTTCCAGTGGTCTCTTTCCTTCTGGATTTCCCACTAATATCCTATATGCATTACTCTTCTCCCCAATTCACGCTACCTCCACCGCATCCTACTTGACTTGATCATTCTAATTGTAGTTGGAGAAGGGTAAAAATTATGAAGTCACGATATTAAAATGGCATTAAAATCGACCTTATAGATTTAAGTTTGCAGGTGTTAACTGCATTTAGCTGGCTCAGGCAAGGATCGATTGGCGGAACCCTGTGAATACGACAGTGAACCTTCGTGCCTCGTAAGAAATGGGGAGATTCATGACCACCCCAACGACTGTGATCCTCTCACTAACAACTCTCATTCGTTCGTGTTGCCTGCAATTAACCTACACAAAAGCCAGAATACACTTGTTCATATATTCTTAAGAGTCGCGTCTGGTATAGCTCAATAAAGTCGAACACGTGGGTTCTACCTCCAGGGACAGCAGCCGGAGTGGAAAGCAGGCGACTCACATCCGTGTCTTGTCCTGGTGCAGAATGCACGAAGCGTGTTCCATACTCCGAGTTTATTTATCCCGAGTAAGCTTAAATGTTTCAGTTCTTAAATTTCCAGCCATCTTCTCGGCCTTGTGGAGTGAGATTTCTGTAACATATGAAATTCAGTTTGTATCTAATTCATAACTCTGACATCACAGAACTCCATATTGGCAGAAACTACAGAAAGAGATAAGCATGGGTCCGGCGCGAGGGCCCAAGTTAGCCAAGAGGCCGCGGGAGAAACACGATTTTAGGGGCGGCACATTCTGCAGACTGTTGAATGATAATTTTTTCTCCTGTTCTTTTGTATCATCCTCATTAAGCAGAACAAGTTATGCTGTAAGGTAAATCTAAATATAAGCTGCAGCCGATGGTATTGTGGTCTAATTGCCTATCTCCGGCTGGCACAGACACGACCGCGAACCGGATGACGTCTTGTTGTATTACCGTTTCCTTGATTATGACACTGATGGCTGTTTTTGTCAGTGTTGCGAAATTTCATGTTTTAATTGTGAGTGAGTTTTGAGAATGATGAGTTGTTTTCAATTTGGGAGAAGGGGAGATTCCTCCTCTCCTGGGGACGTACACAAGCCCTAATTTATCATGAATTTTCTCGTACGCACTTTCAATTTCCCATGACTTCCTCAAGTTGCTTTCTTACGTGACTCAGTTTGAATTTAATTATTCGCCAGAAAGTTCGAAGAATATATTGTGAGATGTAGACCCATTGCTAGGCAACGTCTCGGTAAACACATTCTTGCAGAAGCGAACACGCTTAACAATAGAACGTTTATACGCCTTCTAAAGTAGAGAGATGCTGTGTTTTCTGCGTGGTACGTACAAAGTGGTTATAAAGAAGATTTCGGGAGCTGACAGGAGCAGTATAGAATAAAGTCGATTTTCGAGATGCCAGTCTGCCAGGATACAAGTTTTGGAGCAGAGGAATTGAATTGAGTCGAATCTTCTGAATTTTCACCTGCAGAATAATTGCAAGAAAGTAATTAGGCTGTGAAATTTTCATATATGGTTTAAAGTGACAGTGAGATTGTTATAAATCCGTTGCCAGGATACGGCTAGTGAAGAGAGAATCATAGTGCATTTGTAACTGTGAACTGTGAAGTGTGTACAATAGAGATAGCGTTGTACTTCCGAGTTCTGTGTATAAGGTGTCAGTAAATCCAATCATCATCCAATTTAAAACCTATTTAATAAGTCAAGCCCAAACCCCATATATGGTAGTATTATAGATGATATCAGATTAGGTCCACCAAAAAAGTGACGACAGAAACACGGTATGGATGTCCAAGAATAAGGAGATGTACATGAATGTGCATACTTTCGCTGACACATAGAAATGGTTATGTGCGTCCACACTCATAACAGGGCTCAGAGATCTTTGTACAGCCATAGAACCTGAACAGTGTGTAATCATGAACCTCTTCTCGTGTTTCAGTTCCGTGTTTGTCGACTAGTATCCTGTAGCAGTCTTCACGTGCTGGTTTTTATTTCATTTTTCCTAGGATTGTTGACACTTCCCTCAACATATAAAGGTAAGGAAGACCAGACGTTGCTTTTCAATTTTGTGCTCTAGTGCAGAAATATGTTTCTGGCTGCCATCTTCTCTGATTCTTGCCACTTTCACCCCCTTCTCATTCTCACCCATCTTTCTTTCTCCTGTCCTTCCTTACGACATAAAAGCATACATGCTTGCGGAATTTCCATGTCTGTGTGTTCCCGTATGTGTCGCGCATAATAATAATTAAACCTGTCCTCGAATTTTCATGGTACTCTATATGAACCTCGTTGCCCCTGGAGACCACCTTACTTTTATAATTTTTATTTTCCTACCATCAATAATATAAACACACTCTCCTGCTAATTCATGAGGTGGGAGCGACACTACCGGCCCTTAGTAGCTGAAGTCGTGAAATGTTCTCAGACAAAGTGTACAGCATCTCAGAAAGTACGTTTTGTTGAATATTACACAAGAGTAAGTCAAGTAAAGGTATCCCTGTAACAGGCTGTGGAGGCCCATAGGGTTGTGAGATGTTGAGGTTCCCACATTTTCTAGACACTCCGCTCATAGATGGCGGTAAGGTTGTCAGCCTTACGCGCCGGCTGCGCTTTACTCCCCAAGAATATTCCTGGTACTCATTTCTGTTAGAGGCTGAGTCGACCCCAGGGCTATAGTGCAGCTTGAAGGATTAGGTCAATTGAAAAAATCCAGTGCCTTCATTGGGACTTGAACCCGCCACCTTCTGCCTTGTAGCATAGTGCCTCAACCAACTATGCTTCCGCTTGCCCCCTACAAGAGCATGACGGCTAATATTAGGCAGCAACATAGCGTCTACTCAAAACTTCTGTTGCATGTTGTCGCAGGATGTTTGTGTGGTGATACGTAATAGTACTAACCATGTAAGATTTGAAGCATGCAGGGCGAGTAGATGTTCTAACGTTTGCTTGGGCCATGTCAGTGTTGAAACAAGAACCGTCATCAGGTCGGCACACCAGCCTTAATGTTAGTAAACAAGGATATTTCTGAAACGTTGGTTATTTGTTCAACATTGACATGGTTGTTCGCCAGAGAAAATTTTAGCGCAGATATTAATAATGTCAAGTATCTGAGGTTTGCGTGACTAATAAGATGATGTTTGGATTTGATGATCGAATTTATTGAATATTTACACAACTGGCCATAACAGTTCACAAATCACTATGTGACAAACTGTCATCTTCGAATTATTCTGACCTCCAACTTAACTACTTCACTACTCCGTTGTACTCCCTCATACTCCTTTGTTCTTCTTTAATTCTTCTGATTGTGCCCTCTTATAATTCCTCGGCACGGACCCCACGGAAAACACCGTCTTCTATTGTCAAGAATCCTTTATTGATCAGTTACATAACATTCGACATCCTTCAATTGTTGTGAGAGTTACTTCAGGAATGTGTTTACCGAGCCGTTTCCTAGCAATCGGCATTTGCGTCACAATAACTACATTCTTCCTATGAAACGTCTTTATATGTTAATAATTAAATCTTGAAAGCGTGGCGATGTTTCGAAATGTTCCTCTTATACCTGACAGATTTAACGTAATCGTAGTATTTACATGCTGAAGTCACTCACCGGTACAGATCGGTAAACTCTGGGTCGCTAATCTTTATAGCTCACCGTAAACTTGAAACACTTTAAAGTACGCACCGTAGGTTCTTCCGACAAATTTTTCTTTGTGTTCTTGTCTTTACGGATTATACAATTTCACGCCTGTAGCGACCTCGCAATTCCCTCTCTGCATCTCCTTGGTTGTCCGCTTCTCCCTTTGCTCTGCAGGCTTATCATTGCGTGCTGTACTCAGCAACCTACACTTACCATTCTCTCTGCACGGATTATAGCTCCATGCCGTCCCGATAACCTCTCCTCAGCGTTCTCCCTACGCGGTTTGTAATTCCGCAATATCCTCCGCAGCCTATCTGTAGCATTTGCCCTGCATGGGGGTTCACCCATGAAGTTAACTCTTCAGTTGCATTATCGACCTCGTTTGCTTTCGAATTTCTGTATTTTGTCCTTATCTGTCTTTGCAGATCTAATAACGTGTGTCCAAAAGGCCACAAAAAATCCACTTCCACTCCTTCTGTCCTTTTTCTTTAAAATTGGTAAATTATAACTTCAGAACAGCGAAAGTCTCCGGAATATATATATACATGTTTCTAAGTTGCGTAGAAGTCACATAAATTGTCGCGAAAAACAACAATATTCGTGAGACTGGTTATATGATTTTGCGACACTAAAGCGAAGGAAACAGAAATCAACCTCAAAATTTTCCATTAGTATAAGATTTGGGAATCTCATGAAACGGAGTCGAGTGAGAATAAGAGCAGACGAGTGACACCAGTCGTCTCCGCACATGCAACCGTCGACTGAACCATATGCCCCTCAGTAACACGACATTTACTTGCTGCAGAGAGTTCTCATCCGAGCGAATCCCCTTTCTATCTCATACGGAATGTGCAGGAAGTACTATCACCAATTCCCAGACACAGAATATCTTAGAGAAAGCAGACATAAAGACACGTCTTTCTCGTAGCCTTGAGGCTGTTGTTCCTGCATGCTGCTCTTATTCCCACGTGAATTTAACACAGCGCTCCGTTCTTCCATGCTTACTGCCAGCCATCTTGGAAGTTTGAGACTTGGTCCTTCTTTTTCAGCCTTATATCCTGATGACAAGTCCTTGTCTCCGCTTGGAATGGTATCCATCTTGCAGAGGTGTTTATCTCCACATCTCTTTCGTTGTGTGAACTTCATTGCTGCATCCTCTATATATGTTTCCCTACTCTGTGTTTCCTCCTTTTAGTTCTTTCATTATGGCGTGTAACGTGCACGTCTCCGTTCCGCTTTTGGGCACGGAGGGGTACGGCTCATCTATTCAGCTTTCTGTGGGACTCACTGTTTTCTCTTTGTATGTGTGTTTTGTCTATTCGTGGGGTTAGGACAGAGATAGAAGCCTGCAGCGCGGCTTCATGTAATATTTAATCTAGGTTTACGGTAAATGAAGAAAGTTGTCTTCTGGGTTTAGGCACTGTGTATTCTTCGTTTTGGCCGACGTTTCGGAGGAACGTAGCGCCTCCATCTTCAGAGCAGTTGAATAGCTGCGGAGAGCAGTAGCTGTGGTGATAGGATGTGGAAGGTGCTGCTTATATACGAAGTAGGGAGGGGGGGTGGTTAGGGAGAACGGACCAATGGGAGCAGTGGAGAGCGATTAAGGCCATATATGGTGTGTGACTAAGGGAGAGGGGGAACGGCCAGTGAGTACAGGAAACTTGAGGTCAATAGCACTAGGAAGTGCGGTAGTCAA